>NW_013171820.1:0-155092 GCF_000151665.1 Blastocystis hominis
ATGAAGGAACCAATACGCAAGATCTGTGAAAAGTACGGTGGTAGCAAGCTACCACAATGCAAATTCTCGGTACCAGAACCTGTTTGGAATCTCAAGCAGAAAGAGATATTGTGTAGCATACGTTTGCAGGCAAAGCAAGCTCGTATCGACCTTGGCTGGAGAACTGACTTGGATGACCTGAACAGCTAACCAAAGTAAAGAGAGTGGTCTATTTTCACTTTGGTCATCACAGTTAAGCCAAGTCGTACTTGGAACGTAAGCCACGCTTGCCCTTTCTAGCTGTGGAGCTTGGCGGACTGGCATGGGGCGGCTTCGTCACACCGGCGGGATAATATCCCGCCACGCCATCTCTCGGCTTTTGTACGAACTGGAATTCCTTGGTGTTGATGGCTTTGCTGTAGTCCTGTGGTTTGATTTCAACGGCTTCTTTGATGTCCAAGAGATTGTACGTGCGACTCTTGTCTCTCTTGTCTCTCTTGTTTCTCTTGTCCTCACTTCTCGCTATACCCTTGCCTAGTTCCTCTTCGAGTTGCTGCACTTGTCGTTGTTTCTCTTCCACTTCTTTGCGTTTTCGTTCATCACTCAATGCCTTCGGTAACTTCGATCGCATCTTGTTGATCGCTTGTTGTTTGCTACTCAGCTCGTATGGGACGTACTCGACCAGTGAATCATCATCCAGGTAATACCATCGTGTGTGCATGCCCATCTGGATATCACGAAGTACCTCGCTCAAATTGGACGGTGGTGGTATCTTCATTTTGCGCCACAGATCCTCTCGTCCAAGGATGTCATAGTACAAGAAGATTCGAGTGGCGTTGTCCAGGATCTTGCTGCTCAAGTGAGTGAATCCTTGGAATGCAATGAAGCAACTGGTCTTCCGATGTCGACTCATGCAAGCCATGGTGTCCATGAAGTTCACTACCCAATGATCGTTCGGCTTCGTGTACAAGTCGTCGAAGATGTAGATGGACGGATACGTGGTGTCGTTGTAGATCGCCACACTTGATCCATCCTCATTCAATTGTTTGTACGCGACGTCCTCACTATCGGTAAAGTCAGGACGTACTTCGTTGTCAGTGTTGATCCATTGTGTCTTGATGCCTGCTTTGTTGGCGACATGTTTGAGCACTTGTGGACACTTGTTTTCATAGCTAACCTTTCCCATGAAGAAGCAGATCTTGTCGAATGAGTGAGGTATCTCGTAGCACAACTGGTTGATGAGGAACGACTTACCTGACTTGGAAGGAGCAATGATGAGTGTGAATTGATTGAGGAATGTGTCCTGACAATCGAGTTCCCAGTCGAACTTCATAATGCCCATGCTCTCCTTGTTTTGTCGAAGGTCTTGCAACTGCTCGTCAATGGTTTGCTCTGGCTGGATATAGTCGGCTAATTCTTTCAGTATTTTGGCATATTGCTTGCTCTTCTCCTCATCGGTCTCATTCTCCATCCGTTGTTTGATGGTATCCTGCATTACTTCGGCTTGATTGAGCGTATTTTCTGTTCTTCTCGTCAATCGTTTGTTGTTGTACGGACATCGATGGTTAAATCGTCTTATTCGGTTCTTGATAGCGAGCAATGTTGTATCAATGTTGGGAATGTACGGACTATCTTCCATTTATTAGGGAGGAACGAAGTTCCTCCCGGGGCAACTGCGTTGCCCCTATTTACTTTGGTTATCACGACATCCGCGATGCCCAAAGTGAAAAAGGAATCTATCACACATACCTCTTACAAGAAATCGCAATCGAAGACACTATTCATACTCTTGATCTTGATTTGAGTTGCTGTGAGAGATATGTACGAAAACATATCACCATTTTTACCCTCGAATTCATTGCTCGTACCAGTTACTACGATATCGATCGTTGCGTCCTTGTATTCACGAAGATCAGTACAGGGTACATTTCGTAGATCGATCTTGATCGGTTTCTTGTCGTTATTCACGATCTTCGTGCTCGGACTCAATTTCACTTTGAACTGGATCTCACCTTCGTATTCACTGTACGGCTGATTCTCTCTCTTCGTCTCATCGAGGATTCTTTTGAACTCTTCCGATTGCTCCTTGGGCAGTGTGATGGAGAAAGTGTTGAACAGTTTCTTCTTGTCTGTTTCGAACTTCGAGTTGTCACCCACGAAAACAATGGTAGCATCGGTGATCTTGCAAACATACTTCGCCGATTCGCCTTCTTTCTTGAATCCAGTCGAGGTGAGAGACACATTGGAAGCATTGGAAAGATCGAAAACCTGAATCTTGTTGCTCATATCTATTTATATTTATTTATTGAAATCTTTAAGTGATATTAGTTAGGCGGAACGAAGTTCCGCCGGGAGGCTTTGCCTCCCAAGTTACCATACAAACCTGCGGCTCCCCTTACGCTCCCACCGTGTTGGCACGGATCATGATGAGGTGCATCTGGATCGTCGCTGCAACATCGTCTTCCAACTCGATTTCGAATTGGATCTGATTCGCTGCTCGCATCGGGAACCACTCGGCCAACGGGAAGGCGAAGATTCGGAACTGATTCAACCACGTCTTGTACGTCAACAGCGTGTCGTACTCGTCGGAACGACTATTGCAAAGATAGTCCATCCATTCGAAGAACGTGTGATCAATTCCATCAGGTGTGTTCGTGTTGTCCACATTGATGATACGCTTCTGTTCACCAGCGATGTTCAATGAGATACGTTTGAATCGCACATCAAGGAGTTCCGAGAAATCACCATCGTCGTCCGTGAACATCATGAACACCATCTTGACGGGGAAGTTGACCAGCACACGATCATCGATGAAGTTCTGGCCAGTAGGAATACGGAACGTCTTGGTCATGATCTGGTTCTTCACCAACTGAGTGTCTTCAGGATCGAAGGTCGAATCATCGCTCGTCTTGTAACTGTGATACCAAAGCGTGCACGTGTCGAAGTATACACCGGTGAAAGCCGTGGCTGATGGAACAGCGTCCGGACTTGTAGCGGTATTGATTTTGCCAGCATCGATGTAGAAGTATGCATCGTCGTTCGTGGGATAGATCTGAGCATCCATCTGCGTGAGATTGATGAATCGTTCCTGGGAACAACCTTCAAAGATGTCTGCAAAGTTCACATTGATCGTCGTGTACGCCGTGGTCGATCCAGGTGGCTGTACGAACTTGAGCATGTTGTAGAACAACTTCCCGCCATAAGGTCGACCCAGGATGGCCGCAGCTCTCTCGGTTTCATCGTCAGTATCGTAGTCCAATGCATCGTAGTAGATGTAGGACAGTTCCTTCAATCCTTCATTCACCACATTGTTGTGCTTGTTGTCCGTGAGCGCATTCAAGAGTGACCGGATCTGGCCGATGTTTTCATTGTCTGCACTCAGAGGCAAGGACGCCAAGTTCTCACCATTCCAATAGGTGTACGTGACCTTCGTGTTGTTCACGATGCCCGACATGTTCTTCTTCACCGGAACATAGAATACCTTGGGTGAACCTGTTGCGTTATTTGCCAATCCGGTGATCTTGAGCTTGAACGTCATTCGAGACTTGTACAGATTGAAGTACACGTCATCACCGGATGGTGCGATCGTCCAATTGATCACATCGGTCGACTTGATGTTATTGGACTGATTGCTGAACACAATCTGCGATTCGTAGTTATGCACAGGAGGAATTGTAGTTGCCATTTACTACAGGGAGAAAATATTTTCTCCACAAAGTAATCAAGGGGAGCCTGCGGCTCCCCCGGGAGGAAACGAAGTTTCCTCCCTAGTATAAATGTCAAGCACAGCAGAGAAACTTGTATATCTCCAGAATGGAGTGTTCAAACGCAAGGAGATGACGAATGGTCTCCAGTACTACCATAATGGAGCATTCAAGACCTTCCCACTACCAAGTGGGAATGGCACCTTCGTGCTCAGCAATTACAACAACGACTTCACCTGGGTTGATTCGGGTGCCGTAGTACCTGAGCAGCCTGAAGAGTTCACCACGCTCGACAATTCGTACTTCAAAGGCAGTGACAACCAGGCGATTACCATTGATTCCAAAGGCACGATTCCATACTTTACCAGCAATAGCACCTTCGGTGAACTCGATCTGCCGGGTAGTGGCAAGTACGTGCTGAACATGGACGAAGATGGCAATCCTTCGTTCTTGTTATTCAGTGCGACTACGATCAACACGGCTATCGGCCTCGGTACCACATCGAACAAGTACGCGATTGCCAACTGGAACTCGACAACGAGCACTCGTAAAGATCTGTTCCTGCCAGATCAGTCCGGGACGTACATCCTGAAAGGAGTAGAGGCTGGAGCTTTCGGAATTCAGTACACATTCGAGACAATGAACGCCTCAACTCTATTCCACGATTGCCTCGGCGTGCAGTCGACGAACCTGTGTCTCATTGCTTACAAGGGCAATAGTGCATTCGGTGTGAACGTGCCTGCGATGAATAACTCTTCTGGCTACTTCGTCTTCAAGAACGAGACAAATACTGAAGTACCCACAACGAGCATCCTTGACTCCAATGTAATCTATAAAGATATTCTTGGATGTACGAATGAAGAACAATGTATCGTGATCAATTATGGAACGGGTGTGAGCAAATTGACCATCCCGTCCAACTCAGGATCGTACTTGCTGAACGTGACTAGCAGTGGAATATCCTTCGAGCCACAGCCTGCCAAGCTCTCCAAGACGTTCACGTACTCTTGGTCTGGTAGTGGTCACACCGTCGTATCCGAGATACTCGGATCAGACAATTCGAACTTGACGGAAGAACTCATGTTATCTTCGAACAGCAAGTATCTGGTCACGATTAATTTGAGTCTCAAGTGTGATAACTACGAACAGGCATTCGTAGGCTTTACAGACACGCCGACCTTGGTAATCACTACGTCTCAAGCAACGTTGCTGAAGACAACACTTGACAACCCAACCCCAACAATGAACGTCTCTGGCACATCTATATTTTCACCGTTAAAAGAGGGTGGATTACAACTCGTTGTGACACGCGGTGGTGATACAACTATCTCGCACTTATACTCGAACTTCCAAGTCACGATTGTAGAACTTTAAGGGACAAAGTGAAATAAGGGCGACTTGGAAACCATAGCTTCCAGTCTTTTACTTTGGCGGTAATCGTTTACCCGATACACATTCGAGTTGATCAAATGCAACACCATCGATATCAATGATAATTATATCACCACCTAATGTCATCACACGATGACCTTCGATATCATAGATATTCTCATTGAAAGCACGGAGTTCAGCAATGTTTCGGGGAAGGTTCGCTTCCCCGGCGGGACTTTGTCCCGCAAGTCCTCCTACTTCGTGGGGAGGCGAAGCCTCCCCGGGGCGACTTTGTCGCCCCACTTCACCCCACTTCACTATGTATTTATCATCATTACATGATTTCACAAGAAGATGTTGAAGATCGGGTGAATTTATCAACATATATGGAGGATTATACTCATTATGATAATTTGTACCTTTTGGGTCCTCAACAAATGAATTAATCATATCATGCACGTATTTACGTGTGATATCAAGACGTTCATCATTCATCCAACAGTTCATTTGTATTTCTATTTATGTTTACATTATTTAAATCTATTTAGGCATCCCTCATTTCACTTTAATCTCTGTCGGACTGATCGATATGTCACTTCCACTGTCGTCATCGGATCCATTCTTCTCATTGTACACGCACAGGCAGTGACATCTGTCCTTGCATTTCGAGTCCACCACCAGTTTGTGGTTCTTCCTTCCACTCATCCATTTCCATGCACTTTTCAGCCATTGAATAAAGCGGTTCATTTATGAATGAAATCAAGGAACTAAGGAAACCAGCCAAGCGAAAAGGTGCAACTCGAGTGATCATCAGTGGCTTCAAGAGAAACATATACTTCATCGATCTCATCGATTTCTCTTACAAACAAGACAAATGGATTCAGGAAGTGTTGGGCAGACAGAAGAGTACAGGATTCCACAAGAATCGTGGATACAAATATGTCCTTGTGTGCATTGATGGATATTCGAAATACCTGATGGCTCGGCGACTGAAAAGCAAGAGTGCCACAGAAGTCACGCATGCGATGAAGGATATCATTCAAACATACGGACCACCAAAGCATATTTGCTCTGATCGAGGTACCGAGTTCACCAATGCCATCTTTCGTACCAACATCTTGGACAAGTATGACATCACCATGTATCACATGGATTCAGCGAATAAGGCAGTACTAGCCGAACGAGCAATTCGAGATATCAAGGAAGACATCATGGTTCCATTCAATCAATCGAAAGGTGTGTGGTTCGACTTGATCGATGGTGCGGTTCGTAGACACAATGCAAGGAAGAACAGAGACACCGGATATACACCAAATGACATTTGGAATAACAACATCTTGTACGTGGAGAAGACAGAACCATCCAACATGACAGCGAAGGACACAACACCTCAATTCGATGTGGGTGATTATGTTCGAGTGACACGAAGACCTCGCGTTCTGGAAAAGCGATCATTGACGATTAAATGGTCTCAGGACTTGTATCAAGTTGTTGACATTGACGATCGATTCATGCCATTGATGTACGAAGTGAAGAATATGGAAAGCGGTAGCAAGCAGAAGTGCTATCATTGGGAACTCCTGGCGAGCAAATGCAAACCACAGCCAGCACCACCAGTCACGCGATCCAAGAGTCGAAAGGAACCCAATGCATTGCGAGATGCAGCAAGGTCACATCGACCCATTACGAGGAGTCAAAATGGGACGACGAAGTGGGGCGACAAAGTCGCCCCGGGAAGCCGAAGGCTTCCCACGAAGTCGTCCCGGCGGAACTTTGTTCCGCCACAGAAACAACGTCGCCTAAATGTTCGAAAACGATCGTGATGCTCTTTACACCACCTAGAAGCATGAGAGGGAGATTCGAATACGTACGAAGGACAGGAGAGTTGTAGGGGGAAGCGTTGCTTCCCCCAATATTCACAACAGCATAACCAGTATGAGACACAAGACTATTCAATGTATCGATGTAGGGTCTGTCTAGGATAGGCGTGTTGTCAAACGTGACTAGCACTCGATAACCCTTTTCAACCACCGATTCGATTGACATGCAATCGTTGAACATGTCTTCAGGAAGGTACGTTATGACAGTCGTGGTTATCAGGTACGATCCGGACGGCATAGGCGGCATACCATCACCACCCCATTCGCTATTGAATGATTCGGTAGCTTCTGGTGTGTACTCGAAGACAAATGCTTCGTTCGCTTTCACGATGTAGGAAGGAGTACTACCCCACGAGTATTGAGGAACACCATCCACTGTCTCTCGAATTAATACATGATGACCGTCCTTCTCTGGCATGTTGATGAGCATGTTGTCGAGCTTCTTGAACGTGTAGTTGTTTCCATTGCTACTGAAAATGTACGACATTTACTTTTTTTATTTACTTTGGGGGGAGACATCGTCTCCCCGGGGCAACACAGTTGCCCCCCGTTTGTCTTTGATATGCACGAACGTACACACCCTTCAAACACGCTCCATCATCGATGAACAGATCGGACAACTCGGGAGGCACTTCATCATCCACCACCTTGAAGACCACGCGTACATAGTAGTTGGAGAAGAAGTAAACAGCACGATTCTCTGTTTCCACAGACACCACATAAGGATAGATTTGCTGTTCCCGTCCGAAAACATTCAGAGGCACACCGAGCAAACCGTTGGATTTCAATTGAGGCAATAGATACTCCCATTCATCCTCGGTAAACAAAGGTGGACGAGTTTCATCCAACGTCATCTCCATGCAATCATAGTCGTGCAATATTAAACCACAGTTCACATTTGCTTGCGGAGTGCAAACACTGAAACCGAATAGACGCTCGGAATTGATCGGATACTTGGTGTGAATGATGATGTCGGCGAGTTCGATATTCTCGTCCTCACAAGTGCGTACCAGGGAAGACCATGTGTTGTTCTCTGTTTTCTTGTACTTCATTTAGGGAAGCATCTAGGGTTAAAAGAGAAAATATAAATATATAAATATATAAATGAATAGACCTACTCACACTTTGAATCCCAATACTGGCCGAGAAATCCAAATCAACGGAGTTCGCTTCTGGAACCTTCTCAAGCGTGGATACAAGTACGACGAGAAATTGAATCGCTTGTACGATACACCATTACCACCAGGTACGACGAAGTACGTTCCCAAGTCGAGAATTCTTTCTCCCAGCAATCGCTCCATGATTATTGGTGGCACAGCATACTACGAGTTACTCCATGACAACTACAGACGCGTAAAAGGACAATGGGTGAAAATGACCAAAGAAGAAGCTGAGGCATACGATAATGATCCAGACATTAGCATTGCATTCGCTGACCCCAATTCTAGTGATTCTGATTCATCGGAATCCGAGTTCTACGACATCGATGAATTCGAGTACGATGCGGATGGTCATGCCATTTTCCCATTCTAGGGATGCCTTCGGTAGCTCAAGGAGGAAGCCAAGCTCCTAACTATTTCACTTTGGTCACACGTGTATCACCACTTAAAGATTTTGTGACCCTTATATAAATGAGTTCACAACGCGTAGGATATACTATCAACCCTGAGACTGGAAAACAAATCAAGATCGGTGGACCGACCTGGAAGCGATTGGCCGCCAAGTACTACATGATCGGCGATACGTTCACCGATCAAACCATGCCTGACACGAGAGCCTATGTGTCGAACAAGATATTCGGGAAGAAACTAGCAACACCGAAAGCACAGGCAACACGTCGTAAGCGAGTAGCAAACCCTGCCATCGAGGGAAAGCACGTGTACGTAGGAAGCGAGGCATGGAATGACCTCTACAACCAGTACGAGTGGGATGGGCACAAGTTCGGTGAGAAGCGACAACGTCACTTACCCGCTTACCTGAACACCGTGGAGAAGAGACGTGAAATGAGACGCAATAAGGCATACGAACGATTCGATCGCAAGGTATCACAGGGACGATTGAGTGATGTGATCGATTCAACTCTCGGGTATGCACTCACGTACTATCACACCGTACAAGGAGATATGTACAAGGAATGGGTGAAAGAGAAACGAACCAAGAAGGACTTTCGCCTCAACAACGATTTTGACAACAGGTTGTGGGTTCGACTACCGGGTGAGAAGAGCGATGAGGAAGTGGAACCGATCAATCTCATATTCGATGAGACAAATGAATTCAATGAAGTCTTGAAGAAGTACATCCTCAATGGTATGCGCGAGTACAATCAGTGCTTCATCACCATCATGGCATACAACCTCATGTTGACACATGACGGAGATCCCAAGATCCTCAACCTCACCGATGATCGATTGGGACACCTTCGCATCGTTCGTCGAGAACGCATCGATGATTGGATCGAGGAGTACCTGAAGTGGTACCGAAATGCCGTGGAGGAACAAGAGACAGAGGGAAGTGGCTTCGTGTACGCTGGGTGGATCGGCTTCCATATCGAGATGTTCCCACTACGGACATTCGTGGGGTACAAGCAGCACACACCGTACGTCATCGGGCGCACAGCGCTCAATCCGGATTTCGATGATAACCGGTGCCTGCAGCGGTGTCTCATTCTGGCCAGTGAAGGTGGGCACAAGATCGTCGCGAATTGCAAGATTGGCGATGCAACCGTGTACAACAAGTGGTGGAAACAACCCGAGAAGAACAAGGTATTCGGAGTGACAATTCACGAGGTAGAGGAGGCGATGGGCATTCGCGACAACGTCCCATTCGATGCGAGTGAAGAGAAATTCGCCGCATTGGAGGCATTGTTGAACGTATCACTCAACGTCTTCGAGGTCACACTCTTGCCTGGATACACCGATAAGACGAAGGAACAATTCGACTTATTCACATGCGATGTCGTGTACAAAGGTAAGGGAACGAAGCTTCCTCTCTCCCTCTGCATCTTGAACGATCTGAATCTACCTGAGGGAACGCCCAAACACTTCTTGTACATCAAGGACTTGAACGACTTCAAGCATCGTATGATGCGACGAAGTGATGCAAAGAATTGCCATACATCGAGAAACGCAAAGTGCAGATTCTGTGACGACTTCTTCGGGTCTCGCAAAGATGTTCATAACCATGAAGTACAAGTGCACCGAGAACTCGTTGATGAAAGCGAGCAGTACGACTTGTCAACCAATGAGACTCGGTTACGATTCACCAACCAGCGATATGAAATGCCGGCACCGGTTGTCGTGTACGCTGACTTCGAGTCAGCAATTGACGACAAGAACAAACACAAGCCCATCATGTTATCCTGTCTAGCCGTGTCACGCATTCCTGCCATTGACAGCCAACTGCGAGTCTTCCGTGCACCACGGGAGAACGAAGAGGACCTTCGTCCTTTCGTGGACTATCTCATGCAATTGCGGGAGAGTGTGAAAGGGTATCTCTTCAATGAATTGCCATTGGAGAACTCGGCGAAGATCGAGAGGGACTTTCGTGCAACAGCCGCATGTCCCTTCTGTCACAAGAAACTCGAGAACGACAAGGTACGACATCATGCACATGTGGCAGGCGATTACACAACAGGGAATGGAGAGGTACGTCACTTCGAAGCCGGGCAGTACATCTGCACCTGTTGTACCAAGTGTAACCTACAACTCTCGTTCAACAAGAAGAACTATCGTCTACCCGTCTACTTCCACAATGGGTCACACTACGATTTCACCTTCATCATGAAGATCATCGCGAGTCATTCAACCTCTAGTGACTCCTTGGAGGTCATTCCAACCACTGAAGACAAGGAGATGCAGATCGAATACAATGGCATACAATTCAAGGACTCGTTGAAGCTCATCAGCAGTCCTCTCAGATCCATTGTGGCACAGACACTCGGTGGCAACCTCGATTTGTACGTGCACACCAAACAACAACTACGCAAGTATTGCGAGTCACGTGGCAAGCAATGGAGTGACGAATACATCGATCTGTTGACACGGAAGGAACCCATGTTTTACAGTCTCATCAAATCGTACGACACATTGAACAATACCACCATTCCTTCTCGTGAACAATGCATTGATGATATGAAGGGAGAAATGATGCCCCAAGGCGAATATGATCACATGGTGAAACTGTGGAAGATCTTCGATATCAAGACATGGGGTGAGTACTACGAGTTGTACAATGTACTCGATGTAACTCTCATGGCTGATGCATTCGAGCACTTCCGCGTTACCACACTGAAGGCATTCGGTGTTGATCCGATGCACTACATCACAGCACCACAAATGGCCTATTCGCTCTTCTTAAAGGTCACAATGGAGGGCGATCATAGCGAGAGTAGCCTCATGACCCTCGCAAGGAAATGGGCTCAGTACATCATGCGCATCAACGCGAATGAGGGACTTGAGGAGAAACAACTGGTGAAAGTGTTCTTGAACCGCATGGGTGAGTTCTATGAGAGCAAGGGCATTCGATTGATGGAGACAAATGAGATCGATGACTTCATGCGTCTACTCAAGAATCTGCGAGGAGGCATCACTCAGATCGTGAAACGACATGCCAAAGTCAACCTTGACAGCACCGCCAACAACGGAGGGCAATCATCCATCTACTACCTCGACGCCAACAACCTGTATGGTGGAGCCATGCACAGAATGATGCCTTACGAATTAGTGGGTGTACCCGAACGACGAGAAATAATGGAAAGGATCAACCGTGATCCGAATGGGTGGGTGCAATCACTCAAGACATTCGGTAAATATGGGTTCTTCATCGAGTGTGATATCGAGGCACCAGTGGAGCTGCACGACAAGTTCAATGACTTGCCATTCTTCCCCGTACAGAAGGCAGGTATGTACTCAGACGGAATCAAGAAGTACGCAGCGAAGAACGATATTGTGGACAAGGTCAAAGAGGTGAATACACCGAAACTCATCTGCGATCTTGTACCTCGACGCAAATATCTCGTGCACTACTCTCTGCTGCAATTGGGTCTTCAACAGGGTTATCACGTCACGCACATCCACCGCATCATCCGTTTCAAACAAGCACCCTTCATCTTCGAATACGTCAATATGCTGAGTGAGAAACGAGCCAAATCAAAAACCACTGTAGAAAAGAACCTGTACAAATTATTAGCAAACTCCACCTATGGAAAATTCGTGGAGACTGGGTTGAAGCGAATGAAGGTGAAGTTCGCTAGCACATGGAATGAACGTGAAGCCATCATCCAGAAGCATGGATACGACATGATCGCAGGAACCACCATGTACTCCGAAAATCTGATCGGCATCAAATTGAACACACCGGTGCGCAAGGTAGAAAAGCCTTTCTTCATCGGGTTCGCCATTCTCGACATGTCCAAACACATCATCTACGATTTCTACTACAACGTGCTCAAGACGACATTCGACACCGTGGAGCTGTTGGGACAGGACACGGATTCGCTCATCGTGCAGTTGCACGATCGCGCTAACATCGTTCACAAGATGTGTGACATGTACAAATCATTCGACTTCTCTGAACTCGATAATACGAGCTACTTCTACGGAGAACTCGTAAAATACTACGAGCATGAAGTGGACAAGAGAAAGTTCCCTTCATTGGAATCATTCCTCAACTTCAACAAGAAGTTGCCGGGACCCATATTCAAGGATGAGCATAACGGACATCGTATCACAGAGTTCGTGGGACTAAGACCGAAGATGTACTGCTTGGTTGATGAGAAACATGTAGTGCATAACGCAGCAAAGGGAGTTCCTCGCAACGTCGTGATCGATGGAGAGAGGATGAGCGTGAAGAACATCGAACTATACAAGCGTGTCCTTAAGGCAGAAAAGAAGGGAGATGCAGTGATCGAAGGTACTTTCAAGCGTATCAACAACCAGGCCTTCAACATCAGCACGAAGGAGCAAACCAAGACCCTCATGACTTGCACGGATAACAAACGTTGGATCTTGGACGACAACATACACACACTTGCATTCGGGCATTATAGACTGAAGTAAAGGAAGCAATCTTTCACTTTGGACAACCATGGATACCATGGCCTACAATGGAAGTCAGGTTAACATTGCAGAAATTGGCCGAAATTGGCAGCCATGGGTTTCCGCGCGTTTCTTGTTATGGACATCGAGGTGAGCAGGTAGACAATGGCAGAAAATGGCCGAAAATGGTAGAAAATGGTAGAAAATTGATTTCCGCGGTTATTTGGTAGAAAATGGATTTCCGCGTGTTTTACGCCATTCCCCTACTACTGTGGGTATTCATTCATTGACATAAATACATATAGTTAAGAATTAGGATTTTACAAATACTTTGTTTTTTTCCAACCCTTGTTAGTTATTTGCTATCTGCCTTACTATTGTTTTCATAGCATGTTCATACATATATTTGAATGAAAGCCAATGACCAACACAAAATAATAATGAGTATTATTTCTTCATTTTACACACTTTTGAAAAAGTATTTCTATTTAGTAGATCATTTAAAAAGTGTGGAATTACATTTTTGTGATAAACTCATTTTACAACTTATCAGTCCATATCAAAACTAGAGTTTAAAAATGCCATTGATTGCTCGCTCACAAGCATCGTACGTAATAACAACAAACTCATAATTTGGTGAAAAAATAGATATGCAATTAATATCAGCAATAGTGATATGAATAATGATTTTCATAGCTGTAATAGATAAAAATAACTAGAATCAATATTGACTTTATTCTGTTAAACGTGTACATGTACTTTTTCACTATATCTACTTAAATATATGCCAGTATCTTTATAATACATTATCATAGTATAGAGAATGATTTAGTGCCTAAATGTGAATATATAACCACAATTTCACACTGTAATAAGTTCCACTTAGTTTGTATTATAAAATTACTTGTTTTCTATAATAGCAAATATATAATAACTCTTTTTTGATTTTTGTGTCAATAATATATATATAATATAACATTTTTAGACAATAATTACTGTATTCATTAGAGATATATTAAATCAATTTCTTAAATTACTAATGTGTTGGAAACAAAGGAGTCTAATGGTCGATGTAGTAATCAGTACCAAACAGTACCAGTGTAAAAAATGTAAAATGCTCGTGCGACTACAAACACTATTTCTTGTAGTATTAGCGCCCAAAATGCTAAATAAGCTTTAAGCTCTATATTTTTTATTATTCGGGATTTGTATATTCGAGCTGCACTACTTTTCAATTTACTACATTTCTAGATTTGCTTAATGAGTCCACATATTTTTCTAATTTGCCTATATGTATTATTTGCACAGCTCAATCGGAAGTAATAGATGATTCAATCGTGTTACAAAACGAGATAATACCCGATCATATGGCTCTATCTCACATAGTTATTGAAATATTAATGCGAAGTCAATAAGACTAGTTTTCTGTGTCGATTTGTTTGGTTATGTGGCACATATTATTATTCAGTGGTTAAGAAATACAGTTCAATCAGAACCTTGCGTCAATGAACAGACCTGAGGTAGAAAGAGAACAGAAAAATACAGAGGACATAGAGGTTAGTATTGGAGGTATTATTGTTAGATTTTGATTTGGTAAAATGAAATAAATGCAAAGTATAATTTATAGAAATGCGACACGCTGCCATTATGCTGATTTGTACCACTGAATGGAGTCTTACAACAATGAGTTGCTTTGCATAAGCAGCTGGCATACATATTTATAAAAATAAGGCAAGAATTATAAAATAATCGAATATTACTATTTATTATTTTTCTTAGTATTTTCTTCATTGCATTACTACATATAGAATACCAAAATGTTGTTAATAAAATAGTTTTGTAAATGTTCCTTACAATAAAAATAGTATTACCAAGAATTAGAACGAAAGAAAAGAAATACCGTTGTAGAGGCATAATTTATGAAATAATTGTCATTATTCGTTCACGATATAAATGGGAGAACTCTTGTGATATGAAATAAAAAAGAATGAAATATCAGTGATAAAAACATAGAAAAATTACAGAAAATATGTCATGCATGTGATATTACGGTAGTATCATTATAGTATACAATATCACATGCATACTATAATTCAAATAATGGCTGTAATGCAACATATATTGATTCTAATATGATAAATATTCTTATTAATTGATTTGCCGTTTAATAGCACATACCAAAATAATGTGTGGTGCATTGAAGGTTTTTTGCAATCATGCATCCATAGAAATTTCTATTATTGTAGAATGAATTAAAATAAAGGCACGAATAGTGTTAAACTATTTGTGCAAACGGTAAAAGTGTAAATATTGTGATTTCTCTATTAGATAGTACTATTCTTGAATGTTCATAATTTTATATAAATCTACAAATTAGTTATATTATAATGCGATGGCAGAGTAAAGAAGAATAAGTAATACACAAAGCATTAATAAGTAAGCACCATAACTTGTTCATAACTATTTCTTTTTCCATGATTAAAACAAATACAGATAATAATAATAATAATAATAATTGCATTGCAATACTAATTTATATATAGTTGATTTTTGATTTTGTTTTTTGGTTGTAAATTTTAATTTCTTTGTCATCTACTCATACAGAATGTGTGGAATAACAAACCTCAATATACTCTTCATATGAAGCCTTACTATTTTCTAAAATGAGGTTTTCCAGATAATTTAGTAAAAATATTCCAACTTTAATATTCTTAGTTTTTTAGTAATTATGAGACCTTTTAAAATATTATTAAAATTGACATATATATTATACTCTTCAAATAAGCAATATGAGCTATCATTACTTAGAAATCTTTCATTACTGCAGCATCGAGTGTGATTCTTGTATTCTTGATTCAGATATCTGTTATATACAATATTTTGTATATAAAATAAAAATATATCCATTGCTTGAATTTATAGAACGCATTTTCCATTTTTTATGATTATAAGCCTTTTATTATTGCATATTTGCTATTTCTTTTTATTTCCTCTCTTTCTAATTGATGTATACCTTTCAATTATTGTTTTCTGAGTTATATGGAATGTAATATAACACTTCTAGATCTTGTAGTAATTGCATCCCTTATTTTATCCTTAATAAATAATCGAAATACACAAGTAGATAATGATCTCCCGTGGAATAGCAAAGAAAAAACAATACTACGGTAAATTTAGACAAATATTAGTGAATATGAGTTACATTTACATCGTATAAATTATCAATAATATAAAAATAGCGAAAGAGGGAATTGACCATCATCAATAGAGATTGAGTTAATTATTACATAATACATTTCGAAAATTAGTATTTACTGCAATTTATGTGTATAGACAACGGTGCATGCTATTTCCCAATCTAGTATGCCAAATAATAATTGTAGAACCCGAAAATATCCTGAAAATCAAAATGAGTTAGATTTACAAAATGACTAATAATAATTATAGAAAACCAAGAGAATGTAGAAACCTGTCAAAAACAATGCATGGAATGTCAATGACATAATGATGACTAAATATAGTATTTATAGATAAAGAGAAAAATGTATGTATATATATATTATCACACATAATAAGATTTATATATTCTATATTACATGGTATATTTTCTATATTCTATATTTAGAAACACATTACATATCATATATTATTTATTAAAAATAATGTGTTATATCATATATATCATATATGATATATGAAATATTATATATGTTATATATTATATGTAATATATTATATATAGTGGCATATATATTATATATTATGTATTATATATTATATGTTATATAATATATAATATATATTATTATATATATGAAACGCCCTTAATTATGTATAATGGCATTTTCTTTTATAAACTATAATTGATATCAACAACTATTATTTGTGATTTACTAATAATTAGTAAACAGGTCAAAGCATGAACTCATAATAATACAACAACTCTTTTTCTAGAATTGGATAGAAATGCAACTACATCCCAAACGATTGATATTGAAACCGTGAGTGAAATAATAAATATACACACTAATATTTACTACTTTTATTAATAGAATAAAAAGAGGAATAGAAAACTTACTTTTTTAATTATTAATTCTATTTTGACAACTGCATCACCAAAAAGGCACATAATATTTGTTAAATATTAATTACGACGATTATCAAGTTGTATCAGCCTCAATAATAAATCCAAATAAATTGTAGAATATCAAATAGTATTGTACGCAGTGATTTCGCATAAATTCAAAAATTAGTATATAACATTTTAGTCTGTATTGGGAAGTTTGCAATATGGAATATGCAAAAATAATCGAAACTACTTATATGAGAAAACATAAAACCTTTTAATTTTGTACTTCACTCTTTTTCTATTGTCGTGAATAATCATGTAGTAAACTAAATAGCAATAATAGCCAATTGCCATAATAGTTGAATACATTACTTATTACTCACAATAATATATTAAGTGATATCACAAAATATATATTTAGAAATTTCACAACTTTTGACATAACACCATTATTTATGCATACTATTTATATTACTCATATTACAACAATGATATTTTAAAATTACTTTAAAATAGATTGTAGAAAAGTATAATATAACTAGAGAACAAGATAATAAATCTAAAGTGTCAATTTGTGAAATATAGTAATTTTCGAAATATCACTTGTATACAAAATACTAATATTGCCTGTTTTTAATTATGTATAATGCAGTCCTTAGATTTCTGAAAGAGAATTAATATTCAAATTGCATCGAACTAATTGATCCGAACATGTTTTTTACTCATAAATGGTTTTATTCTGATGTGAGTTAAAAATAAATATAGTTCAAAATGATACGCATGCTTTCTTGTTCGTTCTTACAAAAAAAGTTGAAAATACAAAAATAAACAAATGCAAACGTGAATAAAATAGCAAATTATCATAACTGTAAATAAAAAAAAACCCTACAACAAAATTCTATTATTTTTATATTTCTTTGAAACACAGTTTGCCACAAAAACAATATTCAACCCAAACCAATAAGTATGAATAGAAAAACAATATCAAAATAAGGCCTAAAAGATTGATCAGCATAAAGAAATGATTTAGTTTTAATTTTCAATATTCTACACCACATACGAAACTTCAACATAGAGAAATTGCTAATCAGAGATTTAGCTATTCAACTACTCATATCAACAGAAATCGTTATGAATTCTATACACACTTTCCAAATTGCAAATCAAGTATAATCTCTCTATTGTTAAATGGATTCAAATATCGTGAAGGATCCATTCTTATTGTGGAGTATTTCAATTTGAAGTGTATGTATGACATAATAGATAAAGGGATGGAAAAAGCGAGTATACGAAATACCTATAATTCCTTATATTTTAAAGTTGAAATTATTCTTTTTCCCTAAAATTATGCACTACATTACAATAATAAATGCAAGCAATTCAATTAACGAGTTTTTTTGATTCGTATTTTGTTCAGAGTAATCAGATATATTTATTCGTAACTCAAGTATTGTACAAATAGCAAATACAATTGATTATGACATACCATACTAAATATATACAAATGTCATTTTAAAAAGAATATTTATTATCTCATCATCATTAACCGAAGGTTATTTACAACAAACAATGCCAATCTTCTAGCTTTGTGGTGCCCATTCTTCATCTACTGGACGAGATACAAATTTATAGTTTATAGGTGTATACGAAATATTGGTGGTTTTGTAATATCTATTTTCGATTTTTATTTGATATGTATTTTGTATACTGATTAAATAGTTGTTCAGAATCTTCGTACAAAACTTTTCATTGTTTCCTCTTTCTTGGCGTAATGCTGGTAGTGCCTGGTATTTTGCATCCATTGATTTGATAGTGCCAATATTGTTCACCAATGCTGATAGAACAGCTTGGTCTTGTCTATGATTTGTCATATTCGATCCTTGTGGAGATATGCACCTCTGTGTATAAGCACATTGTTGATATGGTATTATCACTCTGTTTATGACAGTTTTATTGGACCAATCAGTAATCAAATGACCGCCACAACCCATTCTCCATTTTGGGTCAAATGAGTCAATAAAATGGTTTTGCTCTAAAAACTTGATCGTAGTAATATGTGTCCATTTTCCTGCACCACCACCAGATACAGGAGTATAGATTCCTTCAAGACGAGCATTTGTCACTTCTCTGCTGATTCCATCTCGGATAAGACTTCCTCCATCAATCCAAAATGTGATTGCTTTCCACGAAAACAAAGCATCCATGTAGGACACCACTTTCCAAGTATAACCACCACGCTGATCCTTGTTCTCAAACAGATTCATCCATTTGGGAAAAGACCTCCAATTGAATTTGCGATATGCGATAAACCCAGTGGATTTCATTTTCTTCTGAATCTCATGAATTGTTTCGAAATGAGCAAACAACTTTTCCTTCAATTCAGGTGACAACCCTAAATCAATGTACATATATGAGGCATATGGATCTGCCAAAACCATAGAATATAGACAATTAAAGCTACCATAACCATGATTATCTGATGCACCTGTCATCATCAATATGTCAGAAGTGTGTAAATGATAGGTGGGAATATCTCCAGTTAGAAGAAATGGTAATGATTTATTTGCAATTCCATAGTTCTCGTAGTGTGTTGAAACGTCTGATACTAATTCATTGAAAGGAACAGGATACTCAATATCGTCATAATCATATTCTATACAGTCATAAGAATGGCAATACACTACGATTTTTGGAACAGCATCCAAATCTTGGCAGCTTTACAGGGTAGGAAACAACATCATTTAGTTTATGCAGCGTTTGTACTGTCGAGCCATATACTTCTTTTGCTTCTTTACTTTGCCTTATAATGGAAAGTATGTACATATATACAAAGAATGAGCAAAAGGAAAGTGCATAAAATATAAAATTCATGCTACCTTCTTGTAAAAAAGAATTTGAACTTTTTAACATATCTTGTTATGACCTATAATGCCATTTGATGTTATGCTATGAATGCATAATACTTTATGCATTTGATTCATTCCAGGCTTGTACTATTTGGACATTTGTAAGTATGACCAACAACCAAAATATCATTTTAGTAAAGTAGTATTGAGTCATATTACTTGTACATTGTCATACGAATGAGTGAGATATAGAGATGAATCAAGTTGTTACTAATTACTTGTACAGCGAAAACTATTCGTAAGCAAATGTTACAGAACAATCTCCATATTATTCTAAATTAGTCTTGATATTATTATTACGACAGTATCAGCAAACACAATGAAGTACTATAATGATGTGTTGTCGTATAGATTTCCTTTTTTGTGTATAATATAGATGAGGGAGTTCGGCAACTGCAAGCTATTGTCGTCGATCGATCGATCGATCTTCATCTCCTCCCTGTTCATGTTTGTATCGAGAGCAATTTGCTGATCACCTGTTTACAGCTCTATCATAGTTGGAATACCGTCGATAACCCCGAAAGAGTCGGTAGAAGACAGCTGCAGTTACCCTCCACCGTCTGATCTCTTCCTTCCTATGTAAAATGGACGATTCATCACGCTGAACAAGATATTCGGACCCGCAATCCTCCCATTCCATTGTCTGCAATGATTTCAAAACCATTATCGCGAGTTCAGCTATACGAAGAATCGAGACATACTCGCATCCAGTTCTTAAAGATTTCACCTGTCAATCTCTCTGGCTTTGGGATCCCAATTTATGTCCTCGAGTTACGAATATTTTACTATCCAGGATTTGAAGTGTGTTTTCCCACAGATCAGTATTGATGAACGATATCCTCGACGAATCAGCTATGTGCTTTCTCAGCTATTGTCCACCTATCGCAAGTCCTTGCTGTTCAGTCTTCTCTTTATCGGTTTGGAGAGCAAAACATCTGGCAATCTCTATCGATTCGTTTCTTCCTTCTATCAGAACATCAAAACGTTGGGAGACAATGTGATTACCACTTTATCCAATCGCACATTGTCACTTGTTCGCATGCTTTCCTATGTGAGCGAGTATATCGATGCACAGATCGTGAATATATCTCTGTCTGGAATCGATGTAATGATGGGCTTCACAAGTTGGCTCTCATATTCTTCCAGCAAGTGAATGTTTTAGCAATTCCACACACACTCCATGGAGAAATCACACTGCAAAGTCCCTACATCAAATCGAAAAAGCGTTATTCCTTGCTTGGAAGGCTGTGGAATCAGAATTCAACATTGATATGGTATATGATAGGAATGATCGGAATGGTTTCGCGTCCTCTGCAAATGGTTCTCTTCGATCTCCAAACAATGCGACATTATCTTGATGGTGAACAAGTCAACAAAACGCGAGCCAAACCTCCCAATGTAGCCATCGGAGGTATTGTAATGGTAAGAATTTGAATTGGATTTGATTCATTGTAGCCTTTTGATGAGATTTACAGAAAAGAACGTGAGTTGTTGTCTCGTGTAGAAGATGGAAAATATGAGATGGAAGACTGTATTTCGGTGTATTGGTTAGGCAATGCGTACCTATTAACGACAAGGAATCATTTACTGATTGTTCAGGAGAAAATATCGGAGATTGTTTTACGATGCTGTGTGGCTTTCGATGAATGCTACAAGGTTTATTGTCGGAGGAATGTGGATACGAACAATGTGGAGTTGTGTGTTTTGTGTGTATGAAGAATTGTTCGTTGTTCAAGAGTCGATGGGATCGGATTCAGCTGAAATTGGAAGAAGTGTGTGTGAATATGGGGAAGAGTGAAGACACTGAGAAGAGGTGTGAGAAACTGATTGGTATCATCGAGAATGAGAGAAGAAATCACAGTTATAATAAGTTTTGGAGAGGAGGAATGAGTTATAGTTTGGAGATATCAATATTCGTTGAATACATTAGTCCAGTTGGAGTAACTTGTTTGTTGAAGAGTAAATAGTGGTAGGTAATTGAGGTGTATCGCGCCTAAATAATCGGCCGTCTTTTTCGGGATTCTTTGACCGAAGATACTCTTCAAACTTAGTCAATTGCATTCAGGCACTTCAAAGTCGCCTCAAAAACCTTATCTTCCATTGATCACTGTTTTTCACCCCAGAAAATATGAATTCTTAGGTCTTCACAAAAAATAAGAGGCATAAAAATAACCTTAACTGAAAATCGACGGCGTGCATTGCGCAATAGTATTTGACCGTATTTTTTGCGCCAATAATGCCATTATTACCAATTAGCCTGGTCGGCCTTGCTAAACGTCCCTCTATTCCTCGCTTTCATGGTATTCGAGTTACCTCTGACGCCACACATCAGCAGGAATTAATTTTTCGAGCCAAACCACGTCAATTTCAAACTGCTATGGTGAAGCAGATGCACTACTTCATGCTCATCCAAGGCTCAATTAGTATAGGCAAGTTCGAATGGATCAACCCCTATAAGTACAGGAATCCCTACATCACTTCCTTGACTGTCCTCTTCACACCCAATCAAGTCATATTCAACAACCTGGATTCTACTAATGTGGTCACGAACTCCAATGACGAGGAGCTAACGATTCCTCCTGGATACTACGCGATCGGTCAAATCATTGCCATCCTCAACACCATGACCGATACTACGTTCTCGATATCGACGAAGACTTCGAGATATGGGTGTATTTATATCCAGTATCCACACACCATTGATTTCACCAATGCTCCTGACAATCGAGAAATCCTCGGTTTGGAAAGGCGAGCAGTCATTCTACCTGCTTCGTTCCGTGGATTGAACGTGATTGATATCATGCGAAATTGCCAAGTGATCCAAGTGTACTCGTCTCTCGTACGTTCCTCCGATCTGAAGATTACCAACCAGAACAACAATCTGCTAATTACAATGATTATTGACGATCCCGAGGTTAATTATCTCTGCACCGTGGAAGACATCTGCATTCCGATGATAACCCGATTCGATCAATTGATGATCCTGTTCCGCGATATGGATGGTAATATCATGCGATTGAACGGCGAATTCGAGCTCCAATTGACGATCGAAGATGTGTTTGATCAAGTGTCTTCCTCAATTCTACCGATGAACCAGTTCAGTATGATGGAAGTGTTCGGTAATACTACGAAGAAGGAAGTGAAGCTGGGCAATCCTCTGTCATTCGATCAGTGTTCCATCTCGTCTGTGTCACAGTATACTGATTTCGTGTTACACAACGTACCAACCGATCAAGTGATATTAATCGATGTGGGGACATCCCCACACGAGGTGTTAATACCCAGAGGAGCCTACGACATCGAAACGATCATTGCAATGCTGAATGCGAGTGATGCCCTGTTCGAATTAGTAAATAGCGGTGAGAATGCATTTCACATCACGGTGGATCACTTCTAAACGATCGATTTCACTCGTGCTCCCGAGATCCAATCGATCCTCAGATTCGAATCGAGTGATATGGTGAAAGGACTGGGCAACCCACGGCAATACTTTCTGAATACCTCGTGCAACCAGGTAGTGGTGTTGTCGAATGGCGAAACCTCCCTCGTCCTATCGATGACTACTGGATACTACACGTTCTCCGAGTTCATCGAGGCAGTGGACAACCAGATGGTGAAAGTGCTTTCCCTTGTATCAGTGACAATCAATGAGAACCATATACGCTTCAATATCACTTCCAACAGTTGGTATTTTGATCGAACTAGTGTTGACACGACGATCAATGGTTTTCATTGGACTCCATGGTTCAAACATCTTCATCCGTGCACAACCTGTGTATCGAACGTCCCGTGGAGAGTGTGCTTGATCCAAGAGGTCCAAGTTTACCCGATACGACGAATGATCAATGTCTTGGAGGTCATGCATACCTCGATCAATCACATGTTGTGTATGACTGGAAAATGCGAACCTCGGACTATCGATTCGTGATTAAACCTCTTGCGACATGCACTATGACGAATACCGATGGTTCATTGCTCGATTTCGGCACCTTCTACATCACTGAGGACACGACTACATCACTCACCATGAACTCCTTGACGACGACATGTTTCAATGAACTCAATTCTTGATATGCTGAGATCCGTGACATCCCACCATCGCATCAAGAAGCAATTGTATAGACAGTGAAAAACAACAGAGATACTATGTCATGGAGTGCGAAGGATAACGCAGCGGAACTGGAATTGAGTATCACATCAGGTAATACGCCCGAGTTGGTAATGAATGGTTCCTCGATCGGTCCTTGGTAATCTAAGGATTGTGTGTACAACTATAGTGTCTGGATTGATACATCGCATATCGTTGTTAAACTCGAAAATAACGATAAGACAGTGGATGAAACAATACCACGAGGTGTATACACTACTATGTCAATTGTGACCAAGATTGCAGACGGTTTCAATTCCATCGATAGAT
This sequence comes from Blastocystis hominis, assembly GCF_000151665.1. NCBI lineage: Eukaryota > Bigyra > Opalinata > Blastocystidae > Blastocystis > Blastocystis hominis. The sequence continues at coordinate 24,362 of NW_013171820.1, forward strand.
ATCGAATCCTTGATCAAGAGGAAAATGGAGGTATTATATTCTTAGCACCTCGAAGTAATGAACATCCTTCGATGGTAGTGATATCCAATGACAATCCCTTCATTCCAGTGAGTCCAGGTATAACTCGTAGACTCGAATTCACATTTTATCGAAATTGGGACATCGGAATGCCCGAGTTGACATCGCGATATGAGTTTGCGATGGCGAACATCGACGGACTGACGGCGGAGAATATGATCAATGAGAACACGTACTCCGATCGTACTGTGTCGATAGAATTCATACAACCAACACGCATAGGATTCACATAATCCACCTCGTTTGCGTCAGACGACTTCATTGAATGGTCTGCGGATGACTCATACTTACCCACTACGATGATTCGTTTCCCGTACGGTATGATGACACTAGACAACGAATATGCCGTAGAGATATCCATAACCTACACAGCACATACTGTGAGTCACACGTGGTCCATTTCATCGATAAAGCCAGGCTTATTTGATATGGCATTTGAACCAGCGCTTCGACTCGGCTGCACTGGACATACAGTGGATAACCGAAGCAGATGGTTATTACAGTCACGTGGACCACGTATTCTCATTGAGTGGCAACCATGGTACGACAATATCTATATATGGATCACTATCGCATACCTAGCACATTACTTACGATAAGGGAGCATATTATGTCAACTACGGTCCGATGGTCAGTAAGTACCCTGTTGATATCACGAATGGTCTATCAAACATCCGTCTGTATTGCAACATCGTGAAGGGCAAGACCACTCCATTGCTTACCAATGTTCCGATGGACAGTTTGTACAAGAACTACTTCTACAAAAATCGCATGTTGATTCTGTGTTCCGAGTTGTCTGATTTGTTCATCGATGATGGCGCATGTCTGAAGGGTGTATATGTCAAACCGTACGAACGAAATCAACCAAAGTAAATTGAATGAATATATGTGGTACATATTCAGCAGCAATGGAAACAATTACACGTTCAAGAAGCTCGATAACATGCTCATCAACATGCCAGAGAAGGATGGTCATCATGTGCTAATTCGAGAGACAGTGGATGGTGTTCCTCAGTATTCGTGGGGCAGTGCTTCATGCATCGTGAAAGCGAACGAAGCATATGCTTTCGAGTACACACCAGAAGCTACCGAATCATTCAATGGCGAGTGGGGTGGTGATGGTATGCCGCCTATGCCGTCCGGATCGTACCTGGTGACCACGAATGTCATAACGTACCTTCCCGATGACATGTTCAACGATTGCACGTCAATCGAATCGGTGGTTGAAAAGGGTTATCGAGTGCTAGTCACGTTTGACAACACGCCTATCCTAGACAGACCGTACATCGATACATTGAATAGTCTTGTGTCTCATACTGGTTATGCTGTTGTGAATATTGGGGGAAGCGTTGCTTCCCCCTACAACTCTCCTGTCCTTCGTACGTATTCGAATCTTCCTCTCATGCTTCTAGGTGGTGTGAAGAGCATCACGATCGTTTTCGAACACCTGGGTGACGCTTCTTCTTCTGTGGCGGAACTTCGTTCCGCCGGGACGACGAAGTCGTCCCATTTTGACTCCTCGTAATGGGTCGATGTGATGTTGCTGCATCTCGCAATGCATTGGGTTCTTTACCACTCTTGGATCGAGTGATGGGTGGTACTGGTTGTGGTTTGCATTTGCTTGCCAGCAGTTCCCAATCATAACACTTCTGTGTGCTATCGCTTCCACATTCTTCACTTCGTACATCAATGGCATGATGTAATCGTCAATGTCAACAACTTCAACCAAGTCCTGAGACCATTTAATCGTCAATGATCGCTTTTCCAGAATGCGAGGTCTTCGTGTCACTCGAACATAATCACCAACATTGAATTGAGGTGTTGCTTCCTTTGCTGTCATGTTGGATGGTTCTGTTTTCTCCATGTACAAGATATCGTTGTTGTTGTTGTTAAACCAAATGTCATTGGGTGTATATCCGATGTCTCTGTTCATCCTTGCATTATGTCTACGAACTGCACCATCGATCAAATCAAACCATACACCTTTCCATTGATTGAATGGAACCATGATGTCTTCCTTGATATCTCGAATTGCTCGTTCGGCTAGTACTGCCTTATTCGCTGAATCCATGTGATACATGGTGATGTCATACTTGTTCAAGATGTTGGTACGAAAGATGGCATTGGTGAACTCGGTACCTCGATCCGAGCAAATATGCTTTGGTGATTCACCATATGTCTGAAGGATATCCTTCATCGCATGCGTGACTTCTGTGGCACTCCTACTCTTCAATTTCCGAGTGATCAGGTATTTCAAATATCCATCAATACATACAAGGACATATTTGTATCCACGATTCTTGTGGAATCCTGTACTCTTTTGTCAACCTAGCACTTTCTGTATCCATTTGTATTGTTTGGAAGAGAAATCGATAAGATCGATGAAGTATATGTTTCCCTTGAATCCACTGATGATCATTCGAGTGGCACCTCTTCGTTTTGCTGGTTTCCATAGTTCCTTGATCTCATTCATGCTCCTCACACACCTCGATAAATGAATCGCTATATTCAAGGAATGAACAAGTTGTGTCAGAGGAAGAATCACAAACTGGTTATAGACTCGAAATGCATTTTCTCCACTATACACTATTTCAAATAGAGCATCACTCGCATTCAACAGTGCAATGATGGTTTCGATATCATATGTACCTCGTGAAATCGATAGAGTATGGAGACTGGATCCAAATACACTCATAACTTGTATCCATTGTGGAAATTGAGAATGTAGTATTAATCATGGTGTTCAGAATGGCAATGATTTCAGTCAGTGTATAATAACCAGGCGAGATCGTTACCTCTTCACCATTGGTGTTTGTCATCACATTGATTGAGTCCACAATATTGAACATGAATTGATTGGGTTTGGATAGAACAGTCATGGAAGTGATAAATGGATTTCTGAACTTGGAAGGATTGATTGAATCGAATGTACCATTGATAGGTGAATCTTGTATGAGAATGGAATAATGCATGTTCTTTCTTTACCAAAGACACTTATGACTTGCACAGACAACAATAGATGGATTTGTGATGACAATGTACACATATTGGCTTTCAGCTATTACAAATAAGCAAACAAACATGTAAATACGAGAGAAATAACAATAATTCACATTAGCTAGGTATGTCTACTGCTTTCTAGCATCCAATTATAACTGACGCAACAAACAAAAATAGAAACGAGCACTAGGTTGATAGTAAAAAAGAATTGGCGTAGGAAAGCACGAAACCTGGTTCCTGACCGATGATTGTCGACCAGACAGCCTAGGAACGATAGCATCATAGAACCTTATCACGAATCGGTTGGTCGATTACAACGACAGACCAAATGGTGGATGTCGTCATGGCGTAAAATAGCACATAAAAGTCGATTTATAGGTTTCGTGCGAATCGCTTCGTGTAAAATAGTGTTGTATCTTGTTGGTTTTTCGTCCTATGGAGCATAATATATTGGCCTTAATATCATTGGACAAAAAGCTTCATTCTCTCAATAGTTTAATAATAAATCTTCTAAATGCTATTAGTTTTTGATTCAGTCATTTAGAGTTGAAAGAATGATGCTAAGAAAAGCAAGAAATACTATGTCTGCAAATATTATTATTATTCTTTACTGAGTCCAATATTTTGATGAGGGTGATAATAAACAAATAAGCATCAAAAACTAGATTGTTCAATCATACTAACGAGACTATTGTCCAAAACACTTATCCTTATCATCCGTTAATGTGATAGGCGGATTACCAGATAGTGCACATCCAGCAAATGCAAATGTACTGTCTTTTGTCATGATACACGATTTACTTTTACCCAATATGTACAGATCTGCCACTGCTGTATATGTAGCTAAAGAAACACTGTCTAAATTCATCACTTGAGTATCTGAGAATAGAGCTTTCTCATTCACAAAACTCACATTTCGATTCAACAGATGCCGTTTCAGATAGTTCTTTGCATACATCGAATCAGAAGCAATATAAATGTTATTTGTTTTAGAGTATGATTCTATACAACGAACTGCTACAGAAAGAGATTTCATTGATAACCATTGTTTAATCATGGGATAATCTGAAAGACTTCCACCCATTCTCAGTTGAATCGCATCAAATGGTTGCGTGTCGACGATTGAATATCTCACTCTCATGATCTGCTTTGTCAGGTCAGTGATTTGCATAACGTTTCTCAAAAACTCTCCATAACAATAGTATTGCTGCAGATAGGATGAAATGTTCTTCTGATAGCTCACTATTCCATTATACTGTAGAATATAATGATATTCCACAGAGTCGATCACAAACTTCAGCAGGAGTGAATTTCCGATTACTACTGTTATTCTTGTTGGGAATATAGGATCAACCTTTCCTGTTTTGATTGCATTGCTTGTGTATCGCATATCTTGTATTTTGAACTTTCCATAAGGTTTAGCCACCAGTAAAAAACTATAATGAAATAGATAGTTTATATCTATGTAATCAACGATTTTCTAGACGATACCTTCATCAGGAACATAAACAATCTGTCCAGTATAGTTCTGCCGAATGTTCCACACTCTATGCCACATTGCAGAATAAGGAACTATAATTAAACAACGGTTTTGAATGTACTGATAATAGGGATTCTGTGCCTAATTGAAAGAAAATACAATCCACTGAACAGCTGTAAACGATTTCCCAAGCCTTTATAATTGGGCAATAGAATCAATCGCTGGTTTGATCTCACTCTATGCAATAATAAAGGCAATCATGAGTAATACAAAGACTTTAACTCAGCAGACTGTAATTGATTAGTATGTATTGGCGATTTTCGCTTACCCTTAACTCTATCGCTACTTCATAATTCATAATCATCCAACTATTACCCAAATTTGTTTATGAATCCAGGCAGTGAATCTCGAATCTTAGCTCCTTTTATTAGCTGATGGGTCTGGTTTGTATTGAGTATGGTTATTACATTGATATCTGTTGTTATATTGCTACTCCAATCTGCTGGTCGAACTAACTGCCCATTGTTTCCCAAAACACTTGTAGAGTCCACTTTGATTCCATTATCACTCTGCTGAACTAATGGTACATTATACTGTTGACTTGGATTTCCAGAACGTCTACATCGAATAAACAGAGTGATTTGATACCTGAGTGATAATAGGAGTGTATGGCTAGCTTTAATTGAATAGTTACATAAACTATTGAGGAAAGTGTTCGTTGATGACAGTTGTGACCTACATAGAATAATCTCTAAGAGAATTACAGCAAGTAACTTGCAATTACAATCAATATTAACTGCACCATACGAATACCGAATTACCAAGTAACTATAATGATCTCCTAATTCCCAATATTTCTTGTTTTCCAAAAATCATATTCTACTAGTAGTTGTATGATTATTATGCAGGTATTTTACAATAACATTAGATCAATCTTTCTCTATAATAATATCATTTCCCTATATTCTGTATTGTTATCTCTCACCTGTTCTTTATTGACTATCATTATTAGATAGTGGTAATAGCTCGTTAACATCCAATTCTAATTTACATTGTTTTTCAACAAATTGGATATCTACAAAGTACTATTCATATCATTGCGTGTGTATTTAATCATATTACGATATGATAATATTGACAAATCTTTTTAAAGAATTGTTGTAGTATTCTAATTTGTTGTTCACAAATAGAACATTGAAATCCTAGTCACATTATTACCATTTTGCATTGTCCTTTCCCAACTTGGCTTCATTACAGTTCTTTTAAGCTATCACTTTTTAAACATACTTGTTTCGTCCATGGAATTATCACTGGTGGTTTCCCTGTGATAGCACATCCAGCATAAGCAAATGTACTATCTTCCGTCATTATGCATTGTTTGCAATTTCCCAGAATATAGATATCAGCCACAGCAGAATAGGTAGCGATAAAAACACCTTCCATGTTATTCAGTTGACTATCGGAAAACAAAGACCTCTCATTGACCAAAGTCACATTTTTGTCTTGTAATCTCTCTTTCATGAATAGTTTGGCCTTTATGGAATCAGAAGCTACATAAAGATTCTTTGACTTGCAATAGGTGCCAATACATCGAATAGCAACATTCAATGACTCCATCGTAAGATAATGATTAGGCATGGGAACATCCGATAGTTTTCCTCCCATTCTCAGCTGAATTGCATCATAGGGTTGTTCAAAAACGATTGGATACCGTACCTTCATCATTTCCTTTGTCAGATCGGTAATCTGCATAATGTCTCTTAAAAACTCTCCATAACAATAGTAAACCTTCATATGGGACGACACATCTCTTTGGAAACTAGTAATTCCACTGGCTAATAGAATCGAATGATACGGTTTAGAATCGAGAATGAATCGAAGAATATGCGAATATCCGATAATCGTTGTAATGCCTGTAGGTAATCCAATTCGCTCATCGCCCGTCATGATGAAGTCCTTGATTCTTTGCAAATCTGTTCTTACATAATTCCCTATTGCTTTTACAACGATTAGATAGCTAAAATGAAATAGATACTTCAAGTCTATTCAATTATATGATTATTCATTTATCGATACCTTCATCATCAGCAAAGACAACTTGCTGAGGGAAGAATTGCTTGATAGTCCAAAACTTGTGCCACAAGGCAGAATGAGGGACTAGAATACTTAAAAGAAAACAAAGCACAGTCCTACTCACAATAGAGCAGTTATGTCGGATGGATATGAAATACAAACCACAGAATAGCTGTAATCGATTTCCTAAACCTTTGGTATTTGGAAGAAGGAACAGTTTTCGTTTGGAACGAACCCTAATATTTGACTTTACAAAAACGAAACCAACAATTCACGTAACTCTTCGGACTTAATCATGGAAGGATCTAATCGTTCGGTGCTATTGCCAATCAGCATATCACTACAAAACATGAATCAACCATTTCCTACCCATATCTGTTCTTTCCCATTCCAGGAAGATTATCTGAAATGCCATGACCTGTTTTCACTTTATGATTCTTTGTTACATTTAGGACCAATTCTAAATCTTTGGAATGATTCCTGTGATTCGATTCGTTTTGATTGTTATTATCATTCTTTGTAGAAATTGGCACACTGACAGTAGGGTTGACACGAATAATGGAAACAGAACTATTGTTCGCTTTCTATAATGTTATCAACATACCTAGACTAATACAATAGAACTGTTGATATCTAGTATTACTCTAAACAATAATAGCAATAGTTAGTACATACCTTTTAGTCGAAATATCACGTATGTGAATAGGTACATATTCGAAAGATGAAAAATAAGTCGATAAAGAAACATATATCAATTGTACTCTACAACTTACCAATTGGCACAATATTGAACACTAAATAGATTGAAACAAACAATAATTGAAACATAGGACACACAGAATGGTAATAGTAAACTTAATATGATACAGGTGAGCTGTGTATGAATCTATACTTGATTTTGTTTCCTTATTCTTTGTCGTTTGAGTGAATGGATTGATTCTATTGCAAAAACTGTAATGAATACTAAATCTGAATGGGTAGCCAAACATACCATTTTTGATTTGTTTAGCATTATTCAAATAGATGGGAATGTAGTTCTATACAATACGATACGATACAAATGGAACACATATCAAATCCCATAGTTGTCAAGAATACAAAATGGGAAAACAAAGTCAGTAATCATCATGTTCTGTGTCTATACACTCTGTCTAGCCAACAATAATCTATCTATCTATCTTTCTATCGATAATTTACATCATTTCATCATTAAGAGATATCTTCACTTTTAAGGTATTCTTTAGTTTCATTGCATTTACTACTACTACTATAATATATATATATATATAAATGGGGGCAATGTCTAATTTCCAGCTTTCAGATTCTAAACTTTCGAGTTGTTTTAAACATGCAATTTGTGAGATATCGAATTTATGAATAGTACAGAATGAATGAATTTTGTGTATTAATAGAGTTTCGTAATTTGACACTTCCATTACTCTTCATAACAGCACACATCATTTGATTTATCAACATATTAGTTTTGTTCTGGATTGTATAGTACCAAGTGTATCGCTCTTACATGCTTAACCGACTCTTTGTCCAAAATCGCTTCATTAGATGACAAACACTCTACATCCTTTTTTTCATAATACAAGTATACATATTTCATATCCACATCTCAATATTGATAATATCTTCCATGAAATCAAGCAAAAATAGTGTATTTTTCGTGGAGTAGTTTGGTTCATTATATTTTGGTTTTTGGTTACTTTACAAATTCTATTTAAAATGATAGTATTTCTGATCCTTGCAGTCTTAGGGGAGCTTTCTATTCTGTTACACAATAGTCATCCAAACTGGAGTTTGTCATCAGTTCATGTCTTACAAGTAAGTTCTCCCTTCAATTCTTTCATATTCTATAGCAAATACAATTATCGTCTCACAAAGTCTTGTCTCATCATTCGAAAACTATTACCACAACGTTACCAACAGCTGCTCCTGTATTCTTTCCTCTCACATCCTATTATGACTAGTATATTGATTTTCAACCTCTTGATAAGCGATATGGAAAGAACAACATATATGTGCAAAAGCTAATGAAGATACCCTCCCTCAAGCATTTCAGCAATGAAAAGAAGTGTTTTCAACAGCTCGTTCCATATTATCTCAACCCATTTGCGAGTTCAGCTTGTCATAATGCCAGTGATTTGTTTGATTTCTTCAAGCACAACAAAAAGAATCTGTTTTTCGATTGCCATGATTCACATCCATACTCACATTGCCAGCAATTCTATGTCGTTACATATGATACAATGAAAGATGAATGTTCGTCCTTCAAAAGAAAGCCATGTATGATTTATGAAAGTTGCTCTCTCTTACATACTAGATAATCCCAAGGATTATGATGATGTCACTCTAATTACAATCTTAACGTTAGTTCGGAAAGATCGATTTCCCTATTTGATGAAGAGATGGAAACATCGAATCAATATGGTAATCTTCGTTACAGAGAATGAGATTGATGAGTTAAGAGAGGTGATCGATTCATACAAGTCCTATAAACGAATCACCTTTATACTCTACATTGTGAAGTCTAGGATCGGCTCGCGTTATCAAAGCATTTATTATGATGAGAAAAAACCCGTTTATCGAAACAATACAATCTTTCCTATCAATGTTTTGAGAGACTTAGCGATCGAGTTCATTGATACAACTCATTACTTTGTGAGTGATATCGATGTATTTTCATCCGATACTCTATATTCGACACTCCAGATTCATAATCAAACACTGAAGGATCCGAAAGCCGTATTGTTGCTAAAGTCATTCCTAATGAATGAAAAAGAAGTGAATCACAAGAATTGTTATGAAAAAGGATTGTGTGAGAATATGTATATGATTTGTGTGGATCGTTGTAATGGTTAGTTGGGATATGGTTCCTCATACAAAATCGGAATTAAAGCGAGTGTATATGCATAGTGTTGTTCCTCATCCTACAGGTCGACATGTAGTTTATATAAATTCTGAACCACACATAGAGAATTGTAGATGTAGATAAAATGCTTGCCGAGAATAAGAACATTCTTTACCGATACTATGCTGATCATGAAATGGAACCCTATTCCATAGTCAAGCGTTCAATGGATAATCCCATATTCCATCCATATTTCATTGATTATGGATATAACAAGGAAGAACTATTGAATCGGATGATATCTCAACGTATTTGATTGTGATTTGTCCTATTTTGTAGATTATCACTTTTATGTCTTAGCCAACGAATTTTGCATTGAAATACCTCACAAACGAACCAAAATATCAAAGGACTATAAACGAGGCACTTACATGTGGCAGCTTGCTCAGATAATAAGAAAGACGTATGGAATAAAGCTAGTATAGAGTGTTTTGCACTAATCAGATTATAATTGAACTACAAAGATACTACAGACCATAACCACATATATGGTTCAAAATGATTGTGGTCATAATAATAAGGATAAAGAATGCAAGGAGTATGAGCATGATAAGGAAGGAATATCAAATTGGGCTCAATGAACATTGGATTCTTAGTGTATTACATTAATTATGTAGCTTTCGATAAGAGGCGTACATTTACTATTTTATTGTGCCAAAGTCGAAATTAGAAAATAGTTCTATTGATAAAAATGGAATTTTAGTCAATCCTATTATTCTGGGCAAAAGCTCTAGAAATGAGTAATTATTGATTCTATACAATAGCTTGAGTTTAACCAAAGCTTGTATATTTCATTCACTCACTCATTCCAATAAGAATACAAGCTTCTAAATTACAATCTAAATATACCACAATCTATATATATATGTCCATGGAAGTTGTGCAGAAATACGTCACAATATGTGAAAAAACGATGGTATAGTATTTTGAATAATAGTGAAGCACAGAGCATAATATAGCACATGATGCAAACAACTAGTTTTGCTTGTATTTTGAACTATTGTCTTCATTCCCTTCTTTTGAGTGTGAATATGGATTGATGGAAATATTTACTTCCATTTTAAATAAGAATTGGCTCATATGATACTCCCACATCAACATCATTTTCGAAACTACTTAAAAATGTACTGAGATTTTTATAACTATACGAACCATATTAGAAATGACTATTCAACTATGAATAAATGAAATGAAGCTATCCTATGAAGAATAAAATGGTAAAATCGAAAAATCAATACCAATAATCCTATTTTTCCTTCAAACCAAATAAGAATGACTCTGTGACTTTTAAAAACTATTTAAAAATACTAAGGATACTATTTTCTTTACATATTAAATGGTGATAATGCTATAAAGAGTAATCCAGAACTCATGTACCAAACCTATGACTAATATCGAAAAATCAATACATTACAATTTTAGGACAAAAGTAATAATCAGTATTATTTAATATATGGTACATAAATAGTACTATTCATAAGAATAATGTATTGAATCAAATGTTCAAGGGTTTTTCGCTTTAATATAAGAAAATATAGCAATTTCATTCTGATGTATTGGCTGATTGTATAACATAACAGAAATGATTGCAATACACATTTACATAAATACAAATCATCATAAGTGTGGAATAAGCTTGTCATTATGATGATGGCAAAAACAAAAGCAAAAATTCTTTTTGTATTTTATATCGATTCTCCAAGGGGTGTGATACATTTCCAATAAGTCAATATGAACAATAAAAATATATAAGCATGCTATTTTGAAAAAAGAATCGATTGCTATTTCCAAAACTTGCTTCGTGAATATTTTCACTACCAGACCTTCTTTTTACAATTAAAAATTATATTCTTGTTACTTGAAAGGAATTGCACCTTTTCTAAGTTAAGCCTTTTTTCGAGCAAATGTGTATACGGATGCAGTCGAATGACTTTCTAATAATTTATTTGTGTACATAATTATATATAGTTTCTTATTTAATAAAGAAAAATATATTTTGCCAAGTATTGATAGAGAAAAATTGAGTTTTGAGAAAAATGGATCCAAAACACGTATAACAATATTGAGAATTTGAGTCACGTGATTCATATAATATGCTATTTTTCACTTTTAAAATTCTGATAGCTTAGTATTAAATCATCTATGATAATAAATTTGATTATTAATAGTTTAGGAATATATATAAAATAGAATCATAATTATATATCACAGCATCACAAGAATTGCTGGTTCTATTGTATAAATTGTTATTTTGTGACTCATAATGATGAATACTATTTATTATTTATATTTCATATAAATAAAAGCAATAAAATGATATGAGTGTAGAAAAACAAACAATCAAATAAAGAAATCCTGTATATTAATAAAAAAATCGATCCATATGCAATATTCACACATAATTCTTTTACAAAAATACTATATTTTGTAATATTTACATATCAACTTTAGTAAAAACTTGTTTCTCCAAACCAGTTCAACGATTGCCTCCAAGTAGTGGGCATTACTCTATTTACTTGTATTTTTCGAAACAACTTATTCCATTGCATTTTGTTGTGATTGATAATATGCTGGCGATACTTCAAATTGCATTCATACACATGAGAATAATTCGTTGTTTTCATCAACTCAACTAGGTGCGAGATATTGTTGAAAATAATTGAGCATGGAGTATAATAGGAAGCATATTGTAGCCAATATTCAGTGGCCTCTTCTGAAGAATCCTCAGGTGAATACAAGTGTTTTGAATTAGGATGTCGAGGAGGTTCCTGAAATCTCTTTCCACAGTAGGAAGGATCTCCGGCTTTCATATCATAACTAATCTTATTTTGAACGATAAATGATGGTGAAGGCACAAACATTGGAATAGCAGCAGTAATCAAATCTGCGAGATAATAGGATAGAACAGCATATGGAAATACAATCACTGCCTTAAATGAATTGATATCAGAATATGTGAACCTTCCTTTTATTTTTTCTCGAATATAGACAACAGGACACTCAAAATCAGACGATTTACAAGCCTTCGATATTGCTGCTTTGTAATGTTTATAAAATGGATTTCTTTTAAATGGAGCATACAAATATTCATTATATTTCGGTGAATAATCTCTAGGCGGGGAATACATGAGTACTGTAGACGCAATTATGTAGTCCACATTCTTTCCAGAATAATAGTTGATGTATTCTGCATCATACTTTCCTGCAGCCATTACAATAATAGGAGCTTTAGGCTTATTGAACATCCATTTTATAAGGTTATTTGAATCACTTGAAGAACATCGTTTGATCAGAAAACGGTGAGCAGGCATGAATATAACTGTTTTGTTAAATGCTAAATAGTTTTGACATTCCGATGGATAGAACATACAAATGATAGCACCAACACGTTTAAACAGAATATCGTTATGAAATGTCCACCAGAGGCGTTCAACAGACTTCATATTATATGCAAATAGTTTTGATGTTTTACATAATTTTCGAGAAGCAAAAATGATTCTTGATTTATTCTTTGTACCACTCAATCGCAAATATTGTTTTTCACTAAGAGTCTTCGAACGAAGACCAGTATAAGCAGGCAAAGCACCCTTTTTATTATAGAAGTAGATTGAATGACCTTGTGAGGTCAGAGAAATGGCAAGATCTGTCATAGTGCCATCGTGAACATCAGGTGAAAAGAATAGAAGAGACTTTGATTCATATGGCTGAATCTTTTTTGTTGGAATAGTCAAATTGTTTTTGGAAGTGACAGAGTGAGGTACAGAAACATTTATAGCCTTTTTATGACTTCCTTTTTTCGTACTTCTCCAAGATGTTGTTGGCTTTGTTATGATTTCCATGCTATCATCTGAGACTACTGAAACATGTACCAATATTGTTATCAAGGTGTAAATGCATATTATTATATAGACTCTATGCATTAGAATGACTAAAATGAATGGTAATAAAATAGTACATTTTCTTTTTTTCAATAGATTTTTTTTACTAGTGCGTATATTTTTTACTCTATATATTAATATATATATCGATTGTTTTTTATCATCGTAATCAATATGTATTATGCTCTATAATATTTCTTATATGATAAAAATATAGACAATTACTATTATTTATGAAACTCTCGAATTTGACATATATAACAGTAATAATAAGACTATATATGTGTATTTGTAATAAAAAGAATATTAATTCATTATATTTATTATTTCAATTGTAATCATTGATAAGTGCTATATATATAGTAGTACAATATTCTTTAAGGAGGATATTAATTACAAAAATGTTGTAAATAATCGGTCGAAAAAACTAGAAGCAATGATCAAAACTATTTGGATTCATATTATCAAAATGGATCATGATTATAATAAATAAACATCGTGAAATATAAAATCATACATAAGCAATTGATAATGACTTAGTATAACGTATTTCGAATTATTAATTACTTTAATAAGAATAGCTATGCTCATATTACATAGTGCCCATATATAATTTATGATCAGATCAATATCTGTAAAATGTTCAAAGCACAAATTGACCATAATAATCAATAAATAGTATCAATGAAAATTTCACAATAGTAATAATCTATTTAGTATGCTAGTTTTAGTGTTTCACAGTAATAATACATAAAGACCTTAAAATTATGAGTCATACAGTTTTAATTAATAATGAAATTATTTCCATTTTCATATATATTCGAATTTATAAACTTAATTTCGTAAAGCAAAATGTTTGTATAATTTATTTGTTGCAAATATAAAGTGAAACAAATATATTGATCTTCTATTTACATGGCAAATGGTTTGCTGATCATCAATATTATAACATTATTATTATAAGTTCTTTGCATCATTACTGTTTGTTTTTATCATAACTTATTATATGAATACTATCCAATTTGCATAGCACTTAGTTAGCATGTTCATAAACTATTTTGATGTTCTCTGGTCAAATAATTCTACTTTTACAAAATAATAACTTTGAAACGAACTTGTGACCATATCTTAGTGTATATCCGTTGCTATGCCATGCTATACTATTTGTTTAAAAATGCATCTAGATAATTAATCATAATAGTATTATAGCTTGATTATTTGGTTGCATTATTCGAACTTTGTAACAAAAAGACATTACTTCATAAATGCTACTTTTTAGTGCCTAATCCATACGTAGAGATGACGGATGCTCGTAATTTTCTCATAAATAAAGCTTCTACATTAGCTTTGCCATATTTTCTTTGGAAGTTCCTGGATATTTTGGTTCTGTTATGAGGAATGTCTACACAAAACTCATTGACTAGCACATAATAGTTGAATTCTATGTATCATGTTAGATAATAGTTATTTACTCAAATTAGTTAATCGACTAAAAAACTCAACTTTGTTAAATCCATAGTTGATATAATATGGATGAAACAGTGGGACTTTTATAGAACGACGAATCACTGAGTATGGTTCCATTTCATGATTTGAATAATATGGTATGACAATATTTCGTTGTTCCTTGAACATTCTTTTAACACTTATTACATTCTACCTTGTCATAGTAAAACATTTATACATGATATATATATGGAATATCACCTATTGTACGACGATATTTTCGTTTAAGTTCAGACTTGTTCATAGGTACTAGATCCCATCTATAAATTCAATTTTATGTTTCTATAAGGTACATTTTGTTGCATAATCCATACTTACGACATTGATTAGCTTGTTTCTTTGATCTGGTTATCACTTTAAACAGCTTCAATACAAATACCGCTTTATGATCATACAATAACTCTTTATGCAAAACAATTGAATCATACAGTGATTTCGAAGGAAATGCGTCAATATCACAGATGAAGTAATGAGTGGTATCAATCGACTCAATAGACAAGTCACGAAGTAGATTAATTGGAAAAA
The DNA here is from genome assembly GCF_000151665.1 of Blastocystis hominis. Taxonomy (NCBI): domain Eukaryota; class Bigyra; order Opalinata; family Blastocystidae; genus Blastocystis; species Blastocystis hominis. The sequence goes on from NW_013171820.1 coordinate 39,819, forward strand.
TAGCATTGTTTGAATAAATGGGTCCTGAGTCATCATATAAAATAGACTTGTAAGGAGTGTTCATATTATTAATAACATAAATCACAAAGGTAATATGCTTGTATTCGATATAGCTATTGATTAATGCTTCAACTTGTGCTAATTCCGATTCTAATACTGAAATAGCCAAAGCAATGTCATGTTTCCAACGCTTTAGTAGATAGGGAAGCCGATTATGTCGATCTATTGTGATTACGGTAATCAGGGTTACTCCATCGAAGCCTTTATTATTGTCTATGTAAATCAATATCACCATAGAGCTACATGGCTTTCGCTGAAATGAAGTACAATAATCGTTTTTGGAATCATACAAAAACAGATAAAACTCTTGACAATGCGAAAATGTTGTGTTATCTTGACAATGAAACAGCAAATCTTGTTTAAAACTGTTAAAGAACGATATAACTTGAGCTGCTGATAAACATGTTGAAAAATGGCTCGGATACTTTTCATAGGGAACAAGTCGATGAAAACATTGCTTCTCGTTGCTTAATTGCTGTAAATTCTTTATATCGAGCAACTTCTGGACATAAGTATTATTTTCACCATACTGCCTATCCACTTGCTCAAATAAACTATAACTGATAGATTTCGCATTTGAAGTCAGTGAGCCAAATCTGAAAGCTATATTTGAAATACTTTTTTTTATTCCTGACTTCATTAGGTATTGTATTAGATATATTGAAATTATATACAATAGGCAAAATGAAAACTTGACCAAGAAGAATATCATATTATGATTTATTGGGTAATATATATGTTCAAAATAAAAGATCTTGTATGATAATGTGACGATAATTGTGTTTAAGTCTTATTCTATTATTTTGTGAATGAATGTTTCTATAGTAATATTGTTTATTCTATACCTGTACGTGTTACATTTATAATAAAGGTTGCTTCTATTACAAGGAATATATGTAAATTAGTGGTATAGTATGTACACTGTTTATGCTATTTCAATGTTTATGGCATATAGTAATAAATATCTGAAATAGAATGAATTATATACAATACTGTAAACGTGAAATCGATATGAAATATGCATATTCTATCAAAATGTTGATGGTCTTTTTTTATCTCTAAGAATCGTGAACAGAAATGTAGAGAAAGATTAACATTTGTGTTTGTTTATGTATAGTTCATAACTTAGGACTACTTTTCTTTTTATGTTTTCTGTGTAACTGCTTGTAATCCCAAGAATTGGTTAGAAATATGTGATTGGGATAAAAAGCAGCAAACAATCTAATTTCAATTTTAAGCAATCAATGATGAATATATTGCATGAGGCTGTTTTGAGGAATAGTTATTCTTTTCATAGTAGTGTTTTAATATTACATAATCAACGTATGCCAAAATTACAATTTAGAAATAGTATGTAAATAACAATACAAAGTTATTTTTGGTATTATGACTCTCTCATTTTCATAGTAATAATGCGGGATAAAACATAATTGTAATATTCGGGGAAAGAATGCATTTTTATTATCATTGTTTGAAATGTGTGTAAAGAGAATTCTTCGGAAAAAATATACCACAATAATACTATATAAAACGATCTAGATATAGCATATACAACTAATAGCAAAATGCTATAAATAATCTAGTCATCAATTGCAATCAGTGGCTACTGTAATGTGAAATGAATTTTGCATTGTTTAGCAGGTAGATTTATCCTAATATCTTCATAACAGACTACTATTATGAATGATAGGAAATAAGTATTGAAAAATACCATATTTTAGGTAATATTATTATCTCTTTATATTACATTATTTATCATTTCAATATTTCGATTCAATTAATATATAGTAATAATTATAAATGTGAATGAATTCCTTGCAAAATAAGAGATATAACAGTGTTTCTTAGTCACCGACAATAGTTTTGGATTTTTGTTACAAAATAATATATAAAAAATTCAAATCTAGTTAACTTCTGTTTATTCAATCATTTCTGGAAATATAGTTATCATTTACCATATCTCACATCTACTTATTAGTCCATTAGTTGACATAAATTATATATCAAAATTTCTATATTACATTCAATTAACTATATTTCTTATGAATTTAAGATTTCTATACAAGCTTCATATATTTTCGATTTATTTCCCAGGATATGCTGTCATTCAACACAACGCCTTGTAAATTTTATGATCATAATATTACATTATAATTCTCACTCCACAATAGCCATGTCTGTTATTCATCACAAAATAAAAATTAAAGTTGGCAATACGTTACATCTTTTTATTTTTCATTTTCAATTGTAGAATCACGTTAAGGATATCAATAAATCCACAATTTACTAGATCATAATCATTATCCAGTGTTAATACAAATAATGAGTGTTGTATACAACACACAACATTTACCAATTGTAGATATGCATTTGTGCACAGTAATGCTTATAATACCTATTAAAGATGCATATCCATTATTCATTGTAAATAAGTTCGCACAACATTAGCTCGTTCTTCAAGATTTTACTATTCATTTGTTTTTATCAAATAGTACAATATAATTAAAATAAACAAATTCAACATATGCTAATAAATTATACCTATTAACATGAATGAATGTTATAATTAAAAATGTATTCTTTATAATATTTATTTAGCATTATTTAATGAGCATAGAGTGATTATAATGAATAGTATATACGCGATATACAAAACTACACTACCGTATATAAACAATATTACATAATATTTGTAGATTGTTGTTGTTTGCTCTTTTTCTTCCATCTCTTATATTTAAAGAATACAATGAATCTATTATCCCAGACGTTTCAAGTACTATCCATTTTGTTTCAAAGAATCGTAGTGTTTCATTTTATTCAGATAAAAATTCTACTTCATTAAAATGGATAAGACCTACATTGAATATCTCCTCTTTTTCTTCTAGCAGGAATATATCTATTCTAAAGACAGAAATCAACCTGACTTATCATAATGTATGGTCCAAGAGACATAATTTTCATAGATTAAAACTCGAAGTTGATTACAATTTTGCCAAGAAACTTCGTCAAGCTCAAAAGAATAAAAATGTACCGTTAGTTAACGATATTATTGTTTCCAAAAGGAACAATTCTTGGGCAGTTTATGTAATTATTAATAACGGTAATACTAGAAGCAGAAGATACAATAAGTATTCTAGTTATAATGTGGAGCTGTTCCTGAATGGTACTAAATACAATAATGTATTTAGTCAAGTTAGAGAAGGACATCTAAGGGTTCTTAAATATGAAATACCTAGTTTACCATCATCCGGAACTGTTTCCTTATATGATCGTACAATCAAAGTCAGATATGAAAACCTACCATACAGAGCCCTAGCGAGCCAACCAAAGAGAAAAATAGCTGTTTGTGCATATATTTCAAATTACAATACAGTCAATGAAATAAAGTCGCTATTGGCTTACTACGTTTTACAAGAGGTTGATAATGTCATTCTGTATTGTACTGTAAAATGTCATTATTTCCAACAGGCATTACAACTAGAAATTCAAAGTGGATATGTTATTCTTTATGAATATCCATGGCCATTAACGAAAAAATGGAAGTTTACGCAATTATCCATTCAAGGTAGTCATATCAATAGTTGCTATTACAGACATCGTGACTACTATAAATATATTATTTCACAGGATGTAGATGAATATTTTTATAGTGAACAATACCCCTATGATTTGTATAAAGCAATTCAGAGGATATTCACAATAAATCCAGGAAAACAAACCCTTGCTGTATTCTCGTATTATGGAGTGAACTGTAGGCGGAATCGTTTATGTACCTTGGAAAAGCAAATAGAGAAAACTCACTGAGATATGGTACGCTGTTTGATGACTTCACAATTCGCATGGATAATAAGAAATCAGGGAGGCCGAAACAAGTTATTGATACAAAAGCTGAAGGATACTTTTATATACATGACTGTTATTATTGTAATTACGGGCGCAATGTACCGAGAAACATATTACGGATTGCCCATTTCAAAGTGAGATGTCCTTATAAACAGAAAACAGAAAGCACCTACACATTAACCAATTATACTAAGGATATGAAAATTAATGTTGAGAAATTACATTCAAAGAGTTAATAAGCAAGACTTTGTATTAAACACTTTTTCATGTACTTTATTTCGTGGCATTTTGCAGTTCGATGATATATGCAAAACTAATATAATTATTTATAAAATAGTTCAAATAGAACAGTAAAATAAAATTCCATATATTACCTTTTGATATTCTCTCCAATTTCTTGTTGTAATTTTATCTAGTTGCTTTAATAGATTTAGATTCTCTATTGTATTTAGTTGCTTATTGTTGCGGAAATCAATTGTTACTAAATTTGCTTGTGGTAACTTATGATAGTTCGTGATATACTTGTGATTACATTTACCGTTCTTACGACAAATTACCAATCCCTTATATCCTCCATAGTATCGTAATTGGCGAAAACAACTGTTGGTTTCTTTCCAAAAGCTTTCGGGTAAATGAACTATAAATCATATCATTATTCAAATCAAACGCAAAAATCGCCGTCCTAACAAAATTGCATAAGTTATAGAATGAAATACTGATAAATATTTATGTCCTAAACCTCCATTGAAACTACCAGATATAATATAGAAAGTATCATTTTTAGTAATTCGCTTTAATACATTGTTACAAATTTGATCATAATTGAACGAATCATTCCATGGAAAATAGTGTATTTTGTTCCAAGAATGATCATCGAAAGGTGGAATATAGACTTTCGGATCATTTGTATGATTGATGAACAGAGAATCTCCAAGTAATGCTTGATTCGTGGATGTGAAAATGATTGGTCTCTAACAAGTTTCAACAATAAGTATCGTACTGGGAATTAAACATTGATTTTTATAAATTAAAAAAAAGTAAAATGGTTGGAATACCAAACTATTTGAGGAAATGTAGTGTATTAAAAACAACCATTCATAGTCTATAAATATTAATAGAATTGTTTTGAATCAGAATTGCTTAATTTTGATTTTATGAAAGTTCCGTATAAAGTATTTTGATAAAAACCTTGATTATGATATTTCCCACCTGTCAATAATATGGAGTTTGTTAATTTCACATGTCAAGATTATTTACATATCTATAATAAGAAACAAAGGAGTGATGTGAATACTCTGTTTCTAATTCTACAACCAAAAGAATTATCATATACTAACTTATTGGCAGCGTATTCATCAATATCACAATCCATGCAAAATGTTTTTCATACAACAATAGCTATTTATTATCACTTGTGCTTTTGAATTAGATACACAAGCATGCCGTGTATGTAATTCAAGATTACACTGGTAAGAGAAGTAACGTGCAATAACATACACATACCAATATCGAACTGTAATTTATACAGAATTATCTATGAGATAAGAACATGTAATGGAAATCTTTAAACTTGTATTTTTAGAATCTAATTGAATTAGTTTACAAAAGAAATACAAATATACATATTTACAAAAGATTTGTTAAATATATGAAAAAAAATGGCTTTGTACGAAACAGAGGTACGGTTAATTGAGTGCAGGCAAGAGGCATTTTCCAAAATTAACCACAGTATTACTCCTGATAATTTCAAATTACGATTACTCACTACTTATTGTCCAGTAATTGTGAAGTAATTTCTTTCTTTCTTTCTTTCTTATTTTTAGATGACACCTTATAATACCAATAATTGGTTACCATGGATAGTGTCAGTGGTTATGTCCTTTGTATTGTCACAATATCTGAATCAGTTGTCTCTATTACAATATAATGTTCAAGTGCATTTTAGTTATCCTGTGAAGTACATTCATTCTTATCAAACAACAGTAATAAGTAAATATCGTATGAACGAGTCTAATGGAACAACAAGTGAACAAACTACTGTGGAACCCAATATTCGAACTTTTGCAGAAGATCTGCTGACTCCTGTCCAACTCAAGGACTTCGGTAAATATTCAAAGAATCGTAAAAATTATCTACTCTTCATTATTCATAGAGTATGATTATGCCAATATACATTATCCAGTTCCATTCAATAAGCTGGTTTCGGATATCTCCAATCGATATGTTAATTATGGAGTGAAGATAGAATCAGTTCCATTCGTTCTAACAGGTGATATACCCAATTTTGAGAAACAAACATCAGAAGTGCTAATGATGACTGGAGCATCTGACAACCATGCTTTGGGATCGTTCAATTGTCTCTTCTCTATGGTAGTAGCAGATCCATATGCTTCTTATATGTATATCGATTTGGGATTATCTACAAGATTCAGAAACATTTTGTTTACTCATTTTAATACAATTCATCAAATCCAAAAGAAAATGAACTCGACTGGATTCATTGCATATCGTAAATTCAAGTTCAACTCATTTCCAGCATGGATAAAGCTTGCAGGAAACAAACAACAACGAGGTGGATATGCATGGAAGGTAATTCCATTAGGAGATGCCTATTTTGCTTGGAAAGGCATTGTATTTTGGCTAGATGGAGGAAGCTTGATTCGCGAGGGAATAAGTCGTGAATTGACAAATGTTCGAATGGATGGAATTTACAGCCCACCTTCTTCAGGCAATCAACATAAATGGACTTATTTCGCTACAGCAAAATTCTTAGTACGAAATCATTTGATCGATCGATTTAACCCCAGGGATCCAAATGCATCTGGAGGTCATCTGATTATCGATTGGTCTAACAAAACCGTATTGAATAAGGTAATGATTCCTTATTATCAGTGTGCTTTTACCCAAAAATGTATGTCACCTCGCGGATCAAGTATGAAGAATCATAGACAAGATCAAGCAGTGTTGTCAGCCTTTTTAAGCAATCTCAAAACTACTCGATCCATGAATAGCAACTATCTAGCTATTCCTGGTTTACGTCTAGAGCATAATAACAATTTTCAAAAGTGCGAATTATTATTAGGCAATGAACTGAAAACCATACAAAACAATTTTCAGATAGATGTAAAAAGTACTTTCATTTCCAAAAAGAAAATGAAATACATTCGAGTGATGACAAAATACGGATCAAGGTCGGTTGATAAAGCTTGGAATCCAGCAATCTAAATATGTGAGCTCATGATTTTGTGTAAAGAATATACATCACCTGTAAACATTAATAGAATCCAATGTTTGTTTATATTTATCAAAATTGTACATGTATGACAACCATCTTTTGTGTAATAGTATTTAGTATTATTGTCAAACGATAATCTGCTATGTAAGACGTAAATAGACATCAACTATTTATCTTTTCAAGAGACAATAACAGTATTGTATAAATTAGCATATATTATCATAATCTACATATATGTTGTGAATATCAGTACTCCATAGTAACTCATATTATCAATGTGATATTAATCAAAATACGTGAATCTTTGGTAATTATTGTAAGAATTCACTGCGATATAGATACTCAATAAATGTGTAATTATGAGTAAAAGCTGTCCACAAAATCTTAATAGAATAACAAATCAGAAAACAAGATAAACCGGTTTGTAATGCTTATATGCAAGGCGTATGATTTATGAATAAGTATCAAATAGTGCTTCATAACAGCATTGCTTCCAAGCAACTCAAATAGAGGAATATCAGAAATAAATGAAATGCAGAGCTAACAGTCCATCACTGGAAATAGTAATAATATGTTACTCTTGTGCACATAATTTACACTCCTAACATATAAACAAAAATAATATGTCTTTTCATTCCTAAAGTATCAAGAAAAGCATGCAATTTTCTAATAATTGTGAATAAGGATAAATGGGAGTACAATTTTAACGTAACACACCAAATATTGCTTATTGCAAATTTCATAATAATATTATGATATCATCAATGAGATAATGATAATAAACATAATGGAAAAACAAATTAAGTAATCGTTTCGATTATATTAATTGCATTCCTAATTGTAAATATATATTATCTTATATACCTTTTATATGTGGAAAGATGTTTCTGTTTTCTAGATAAAATAACAAAGAAAAACTAATAGGATTCTATTGTTATAGATAAGCTATTTGTGCAATATAAAGTCTAAGATTGTTTTTGGAAAATATCTTATAATGGTTATTTCATTATTACTCGAAAAGCTCAAATGTGGAATACGATATAAAAGCGTATATATGAAGCGATACTACAAATATAAATACTTTTCAGAGGATATACAAAAAGCGAATAATCAAGCTTAATAAAAACAAGATGACACTGGACGTACTATGTTCGATTGCCTGATCACATAATCTAAAACATATAGAATATTAACAAATGTTTACACTCCGATTGTTATTTGATAGACACTCTATAGAATATATTTTCATACCTATCATGTATATCGTAATGATACAAAATATACAGTAGTACTTCATTGAGGTATTTAGTCGATTGTAATCCCAAATAATATGCAATAAGCATATAAATATAAATAGCAAACATTTGATTGTATTACAGATTTCTTATGTCGATTTATAGTTAAGATATGTCTGTAAATGTATTCTTTATTGACAAAATGGATGGTATTCTATTCTATGTATATTGTTATTAGAAAAAACAGTATGTAGAATTAAAGCATTACTTCCCATTGTGTAATCTTTCTCATACTAAATATAAAAAAACTTAGAATCTAAATGCTCAAACTCAATAGATATACCAATATTCCTATTTGTACTGTTACTCCATGACACTGAAATATCATATAGTGGAATGAAGTAATTCCTCAATAGTTGATAAGCAACTGTGCATGGTTGCCTGTACTAGAATATCATATGTGTTGATTCTGAATAATAGGAATCGTTAATAACCATTGATGTAGTAGTTTAAGGTATTTTTCATTACCATATTATAAGGTATTTCACGACCTAATAATGTATCAGTCATTACCAAGATACTATATATACATTATTCAAAAATTATCATATAGCTAAACACCAAAATACATATTATAAATACAAACAAAATGAATCAATGCATATCATATCACAATAAAACATTCTACGACTACCTGCAGTATAATTCTCATTTAAACAGGAATCAATTTGACTACTTTAGGATCTGACATTCCTAAGGCAACTTTACTAAATCCACTCCTTTTAACTCCAATAAATGCACTGGATCTGGAAAGGAGAAATAGATCTGTTAGTGAGGACGCTACAATGATCTGGTTAGCACCAGTGGAATGGCCTCTTATAACTTGCGTGTTTGATATTACATGTATAGGTTTTAATAAAGATGTGAGTTTGTCGAGTGCATACTTGCTATCAGTTGCCAAAAACACTGCATGGTTGGAATTTACATTATTTTTTCTATATAAGGTTTTGATCAAACTGGAGACATGTCCCAGTTGGTTTTTCTTGATCATTTGAACTTTTTCTTTATACTCTGCAAGGTTTCCAGCACATCGAATATGAACTGCCACTGAAAACCATTGGGAAGGTAAATCACGTAGTACATTTTGTATAGAATTTTGTACTTTTAGAGAAGGATTTAATAGCAACCTGTATATTACCTTTTGATATTCTCTCCAATTTCTTGTTGTAATTATACCTAGTTGCTTTAATAGATTTAGATTCATTTTCGTATACAGTTGCTTATTATTGCGGAAATCAATTGTTACTAAATTTGCTTGTGGTAACTTATGATAGTTCGTGATATACTTGTGATTACATTTACCGTTCTTACGACAAATTACCAATCCCTTATATCCTCCATAGTATCGTAATTGGCGAAAACAACTGTTGGTTTCTTTCCAAAAGCTTTCGGGTAAATGAACTATAAATCATATCATTATTCAAATCAAACGCAAAAATCGCCGTCCTAACAAAATTGCATAAGTTATAGAATGAAATACTGATAAATATTTATGTCCTAAACCTCCATTGAAACTACCAGATATAATATAGAAAGTATCATTTTTAGTAATTCGCTTTAATACATTGTTACAAATATGATCATAATTGAACGAATCATTCCATGGAAAATAGTGTATTTTGTTCCAAGAATGATCATCGAAAGGTGGAATATAGACTTTCGGATCATTTGTATGATTGATGAACAGAGAATCTCCAAGTAATGCTTGATTCGTGGATGTATAAATAACTGGCTTTAACTGAACAGAAAATTCGTTTTGCGATACTTCTCTATTACGAGTTACCTTATTCAAAACAAGAATTGATGAATTGGATGCGTTGTCGAGTTTAAGCACTTTTCTGGTTTTTACAAAATGTATAAACCATTCATTACTAATGTCTAGACATAATGAATCACATGTATGTATACCACTTGTACTGAATGAAGTTACGGATGATACATCCCAATCAGTAACAATATAGGGCAATATGAAAAAGAGAGTTAAACACAAATATCTAGGTAATGAATCAACAACATAGCACGTTATACACAGGCAAGTATTGAAGAATGAAAAACATATTATTAATATGAGTGAGAGAAACGAAAAACCAAGAGTAATATATGTAAGGACGAATAATTAATATTGTATGATGATTCACTATGAAATAACATATGAAAGTAATGGTAAATGAAGATAAGTTGCTATATTCTTATTAAATCTGAAAAAATAGGACTTCGTATGCAAGTGAAATATATAATATGTAAGAGGATTTAGCCAAAAATACATCGCATTATATTCATTATTATCGAAGCATTTTGACAATTTTGAAGAACTTATACTGTATTATATAGTGGTAGTTATTTGTAACTCAGTAACACATGGTTTGCCAAATTGGTATATATCTCTTGTTATAAACAACTATTGGTGCAAACAACAGGTTCGATACAAGGATATCATATTCGAATTATTCGTATAATTTCTGAGATGTCATTAATACGAATGTATCTACTTGTCGCTATGACTAATGTGGAAATGAAGAATACAATAGGGAATAACATATAAGTGACTAATTAGGATAGTGTCATATATTCCTATTATAATATTGAACATGAACACTACAAAAGAAACATCGTTTTTAAGCGTAAAATGAAAAGAATACATCTGGTAATTTTCTTTACATCAGTCTTATTTGATGAAACATATTAAGCAATTTTAGAATAATTGTTAGAATGGTGCTACAATAGTAAATCTAGTAATCCTTCATTCTTAATACAATACTTATATTTCTGACTTATTTATTGCATATTATTCTATAATTACCACTATAATAGTGTTTTCAAACATCTCACTCGTATATCCAAATATCTAACTGTGCTATTCAGGTTTTTTAACTCACGTTTTATTAGTAAATAATGGATAGCTTTTGTTTTCATAAAAAATATATATCTGATTCAATTATAAATACTGACGTTTTTTATTACAGTCAAATAATTAAGGAATAAGTATTTAGTCGTATATCTAATTCATTCCAACAATATTGGTCGTAATACTGTGCCCACTTAAATTCAATATGCAGGATTCTTACTCATTCTTTCCTGTAATTTTTTGTAATTGACAAAATAGCTAAGTGTTTGTAATTCTCTAAATATTCTTTGTTGTTTATTTTTTTCCAATGTTGATATTTCATTTCCTATATTTCGTTTTTCGTTTCATTTATCTTATAGAATGATGTAAATCTATTATTTCTATTGAACACTATGTTATGTAATAATGAGTTTTCCTTTCATTTGATATCTATAATCTAACAGCAATTGCTTACTCATATCACTCTATTACTAATTCGCGATTTCTAATTTGTATTCTCTCATTTATATTTTATTCATTAGTGATTCGTTAATTTAAGTTATATTTATTCAAAATGACAAATTTGATGTGATGAAAATCAACCATATTATCCATTAATCGATAATTGTGCATTGGAAATAACAAAGAAATTGTACCATACAAAGTACAATCCGTTATACACAAAAAATAGAGTAATATGCTTGTACATATTGATTATTCTGAATTCATTAATACTAGATAAATGTATGTATCACAAAATTATATGTAATAATGTAGAAAGTATTACATCAATGACTTTGAGTCTTATACTAAAGGTATTCCTATATATTTATATTTATACATACACTTTTATCAATCAGAACGATTTTAAAGTTGTCATTATTGTATTTGTTCCTTACATATTTCTACTCTTTTTTAAAGAGTGATATGTTGTTGTATAAATTACTCTTTTTATCACTATTATTAAAATAAACACAGAAAATAACCATATTACTATATGTCTTATTATCACAAATCTGCAGTGTTGGTTCTATAATAATCGGCTTTTGTCCAGTCAAAGCACACATCGCTAAACTATATGTACTTCGTGTTGTCATAACACAGCGTTTTCCATGTCCTAAAATGTATAACTCAGCAACAGCACTGAATGTAGCATACGAGACTAAACTGTTCTGCATCATTTGTGTATCTGCTGGAATTGTCTGGTTCTTGGAATAGATCAACGAGTATTGTGTTAAGTTCCTTGCCAGCCTCATTTTCATTTTCACAGAATCGGATGCCACATAGAGTTTTTTAGGTTGTGGTAATTGTTTGATGCATCGGAGAATCAATGGAAATGATTTCAGTGGCAAGAACTCAACAAACACAGGAACATCAGCCAAGTCGCCTCCAAATCTAAGGTGAACAGCGTTATACTCCTCTTTGTCATAGTTTGGATATAAATAATGCATATATTCTATCAAACTTGCGGATGGAATCATTATATTCCTCAGAAACTCACCATACAATTTGTATGAAAGAGCATCAATTGTTGAGTTGTAATGATGACTTCTGAATCCCAATTTTGTTAGCGTATTGTTGTAGTATGAAGTCATAGCAATTACATTGATTGTAAGCAAGTTACCACTGACTGCCGTAATTTGAGTAGGGAATATGGAAGAAATAGTGTTGTTCAATATAGCACTAGTAAAGTTACCACGATCAGCTGTCGATTGTTTGGAATGAAATGATAAATAATAGAAAGAAGCGTAATACGCCAGCTCATGAGCATCTACAATTATTATTATATCATGCAATAGTATCGAACCATCATCACAAATATAAATGATTTGATTTGGAAATGACTGTTTGATATTCCACACTTGGTGCCAACCTGCTGATAATGGAACTAGTCATTTATGCATATAAAGAATGAACTTACTAACGATTGGTATCCGATAGTGATATGATAGGACATACAATCCGCTGAAGATTTGCAGCCTGTTTCCGACTCCTTTTAAGTTTGGCAAATAAAAGATTCTTGTACCATTATGCAAACTAGATTAAGAAACACTCTCATTCAAACTACAGATTAAAAACATGCGTAGATTGGATATCATTCTTTGATGGTAGATTCGTTCGATTATTGACAACCTTATAACTACACAAATCATCGAAACATTTCATATTTACCCAAGCTTAAGAACGGGGTCAATTTCTGGCAAAATGGTTGATATTTCGTATTTCTTTTGGTAGAATTTAATACTTCTCCTTGTTAGAAGCTTATATGCATTCTGTGAAAGGGAAGTACTTGTGTCATTTTGAATCGAACTATCGATCAATTACCCAAATTCAATTAGTACTCTTCCATGTTTAGTCTCACATGAGGAAATGTAAACACAGAATTGTCTCTTCGGCCTCTACATGTAGTAGTTTAGTGATAACCAATTTACAATAAATGATGATACCGATAGTGTATAGATGAATCAAATAAAAGATTACTACATAAGAAAAGCACACAATTCCTACATTGCCAAGAAATATAACAGTAACGGTATATAATGTATCCTGTATAACATTAATAACTCAAGAAAGACAATATAGTGTAAATATATGGAACAGACAAGGAAATAGTGTTTATATCTCAGATTCAGCATTTCCTCACTTCATATTTTTCCACATGTATATTCACTGTATTGTAGATATTATTGACCACAATCACCAGAAGGTGATATTACTATTTTCACTGTGTTCCTATTGATATCATCATTTGTTGAAGTATCAAACATTTGTATAGAACAAACAACACTTTTTCATCTATCATTAGCGTTTTGATTTTATGATATCGTATGTTGGCCTAAAGAGACGTGCTAGTTTTTGCATTTGAAGAGTTTTGTCATAGTTTGATTTCTTCTTCGACATATATTCCTTTGACATCTTTGTGCGCTTATGTGGAATCTCTATACAAAACTCGTTCAGCATGACATAATAGTGGAATTCTAAGCATCAATTCAATCAAATACATGGACTCAAAAAAGTCATTCGATTCATCAACTCTTGCTTGTTAAAACCATAGTTAATAAAATATGGATGAAAAATAGGATTATCCTTAGACCGACGAATAATCGAGTAAGGTTCCATCACGTGATCTGCTTTATATGGTAAAAGTTTGTTTTGTTTTTCCTTGAGCATGAAATCAACATCAACAATAGCCTATATTAATAATTCCTTCGAATATGCTGATACATGAAAAATAGTTGGATGCTGAACTACAGTTTTGTTGTAAGCAGCAATCAACATTGATTTGTTGCGAGGAACTTGATCCCATCTACATTTCACAGTCATGTGTATTCTAACTACATATATGTACATTGTCCCTCCGTATAGCATGCTTCGTGATCAATGTATTCTTCATTCATTAGGAATGACTTTAGCAATAATACTGCTTTTGGATCACGTAGAGTTTTATTATGTAGCATCAAAGAATCATACAATGTCTCTGAAGAGAAAACATCGATGTCACTAACAAAGTAGTGTGTGGTTTCTATTGACTCAATGGCCAAATCTCTCAGCAGATTGATAGGAAAGATCGTCTCGTCTGAATACGATGGTCCTGTTGTATCATAGAATATGCTTCTACTTTTAATCGATGGCTGATCTTTGATAATATATAATAAGAAAGTAATTTGACGATAGTGCTCATAAGCTTGAATCAGATCGATCACTGAATGCAATTCCGATTCCATTATCATAATACTCATCATGATTCTATGTTTCCATCGTTTCATTAAATAGGGAAGTCTATCTTGTCTATTCAGAGACAGAATCGTGATTAGAGTGATGTCGTCAAAGGAATTTGGATTGTCTAGTGTTAATATATGAGCCAATAATATCTACAAGGCATTCTCTGGAACGAAGAACACATTCTCTTTCTTGTATCATACAGCATCACATAAAACTCTTGGCAATGAGAAAAGGTTGTACGATCATGGCAGGCAAAAAACAAATCACTCTTGTATTTGTTAAAAAACGAATGTAGATCCTCTGAAGTCTGACAAGTTGAATAATGACATGGGTTGAGTTCATAAGGAACCAAACGATGGAAACACTCTTTTTCATTGCTGAGTAACTCTAGTTCTGGAATATCCTTCAATTTCTGGACATAGACATCATTCATTCCATAGTCATCATCTAATTCTGCGAAGTAAGAATAATTCGCTAAAGTAGAACAAGGCAACCGTGTCCGAATTGAGGGCAATTGAAAAATAAGTTGATTATCCATGGCAAATGAACATGACATCAACCACAATTCAAACGAAAATAAAGTCAACAGAGCAAAGAAGGCTATTCCTGAATAATAGTGAATCATAAAGAAAAAAACTAAATAAAGCATTCTTTGATTAATATTACTACTACAACAAATTCTCTTTTAGTTATTTATAATTTTATTTCGATTTCAAGGGTTGAAAAGCATATAGTTTGATAAACCTATTTAAAACCATATACTAGCAGTATTCTCGAATAACTACACAAACTACAAAAGAATAGATCGTAGCATTTCCGCAGCATAGCGATTCGATTTATTTTTTTAGTAGATGATGATTGACTTACCTTCAACAATTAGCCGTCTATTCATTCAAATTGTACGTATTGCACTTAAATCGATTAAATAGAGTGATCTTATTAAAGTTGAAACATGCACGCTCGATTTGCAGGTTCTCACCCATAACTGCTCAAGCCATGGTATTTAGTATCAATAATACAAAAGTATTATGCCTTCACTATTGTTAACTCGAAATCTTAAATTCTAATAATCATGTGTACTAAAATATCATATGTTTTAATACTCTCTATTATACGCAGTAAGCTTCATATAGACATATGAACATCGAAAGGTAAAGTCTATATCAAGTTATAGATGTCGTGAATAATGCAAATAATAATAGAAAAAGAGTTATATGATATTACCCGCTCACTTGTCTTTATCTTGATGAGCAATGTAAAATGCTGCTAAATGATATCGCTATTTCAGGAACATGACTGAATCATATTTGAGCTCATTTCAAAGACCTTTAGATTGCTTTTGTATAATCAATGCCAACACACTCTATAAGCAATAATAAACCTGAATTAAGGAGCATTCTATAAATTCGATCTCATCTCACAAATTTCACATAGATCCAATTCACTATAATAGTAAACCATCATTATAACTCCATAACACGTATTTTGGGGTATATTTCGATTTGAATCCATAGTTATCACTCCATTATTTCTTGTTCATCATTTATTATATTTCTTTGGGCATAAAAAAGAAGTTTAGGTGAATCTATTAAATGTCTATTTTAATGCATCAAACAATAGCGTTTTTATATTATTTCATCCTTCATTATTACCTACGATATATGCCTTGATACACTACGAGCATTTGAGCAATCAATACATACAAATAAGAGTTTTAAATTCATCCAAAGCGTTTAGTTTAATATTCTTGCATTTTCCTATATTTATATTTCCCCTTGCTTTACATAAACTTTCTGCTAACTTCCAGGATTAAGGTTTTACAATTTGAGTTGTGTCTTCTATTGTCTCAAAAACTGTACATTTATCAGAGCCTTAAGTATTGTCACGATAAAAACTCTCTAAAATACACATTTTGTTTTATTTTAGTTTCAAGTAGTTTTTCTGTTTTCTATTTCTTATACTAATTCATTGTCATATAGTTTAATATTCAACCTTTTCACTACCTATCTTATGTTAAGTATTTACTAGTTGACTTTCTGATATTATGCTATATTTGATAGGTGGAATCTGTCTATTTTGTTTCATAATTTTAAGTCTTAAGTAATATTCTACACAGGTTTTATACTTTTCTTTTCTTGATGTAACCTTAATTTTTGATGTTTTCTCATCGATATGAATTGAATTTTGCAAGCTTTATGACTCATAGTTGCTATATTACGAAATACAATCATAAGAATATGTAGAATCGCTGAACTGAATTCATTAACATCATAGAACTAGTGAAAAAAACAGACTTAACACTCTATTACACAGCATTCAAATTAGTACAAATTGTATTGAAAGTCATATTTCCATATTCTTTCGCTCATAAAAGTTTTCCTGCTTTGTAAAATTGTTTAAAGTCATTTATTATGAAAGCAGAAAAATTGCAAGATAAATACTAAATAATAATTAATAGTTATATATCAGTGTCATACAATGATGGGTAATTTCTAATATCTATTTTTCTCATTCACGAATGTTGGTGAACATTTTACTACACAAACGAAATAATTTGTAGTCCCTGAAATACAAGGCTAAATAGCATTCAACTATGTACTCACTTATGTTCATTATTTTGATCAATTCATCTACATAGTCCACTGCCACATTTTTACAAATAGATTGCTTTTTTATCACAAGGTATTTACAACGAGCATTCAACAGTTTTACGTGACAAACATCAATATGCTATGCGAATCCTTATTGTCGTCATATCTTAATACCTGGAAATTAGCAATAGAGAAAAGAACTCTATTTATCCAAAATACCATATCTAAATATTCATTTTACAAAAACAACAATGATTTGCAAATAGAATAAACTTTGTATTGATAGGTTATAACTACTCTATGAATTTATATCAGAATACGAATAATCTTATTCCATATCTTCTTTATGTATCGATGTGGTATTGTTTTTTTAGTTTTACTAATAAATGTGTCTCCATTCTTCTTGGAGTACAATACATAATTAGTTTATTTTGCTCATGATGTAATGAGTTTTCACATGTTATATTCAAGAAAAGCTATATTTTTCACATGTAGTACTTCAATATTTTAGAAAACAGATCAATTATGAGTTTGTTATTCAAATCATTATTTCACAAGAGAAAATCGAATTGTGCAATTTAAAACACAATCTGAATCATAGAGTAGCATAGCAGAACAATTATGTATAATATACTAAAGACCTAGGATTTATATTAGAAATATAATATCAAAATGGCACAAGACATTTTACTGCTTTTGGCTTTGTTATGTAACTGGCAAGATTATTTTCTCTAATATTTACAGTAAAATAGTAAATAAATAAAAAAAAATATATATATATTATTTTTACATTATACGAATAATTAATAGTTGCTGACTCAAAGTGGATAAAAGAGTCAAAATAATGTCAGTACAATTATACAAATTGTCTGTTTATATTTATTTTTGCTCGAATATATCAAGCGCGAAACACAGTAATACCAAAATAAGTGAAGGAAAAGATATTAATCTCACAGGTAAATAGTATATAATAGTTTTTTGAATAAATGCAAGAATTCAAATAAAACACAGTGATTATACATCATCTTATTTGTATCTAATCTTTATCTAAAAATATTTTTATGCTTTCACTACGATTATATCATCATCGGCAAAATTATCAAAATAATATGGTAATCCTATATCCGAAGTCTCGTTTATTATACCCAAATCATTTATCATTTATCATCTTCCATTATGTGATTATATATCTTTATTCTATTCGATCCTATTCCTGCTTAACAATCGTATTCCTATCTTTTTCGTTATTCGCACGATATTTTTACTAATTATTGCTGGTAATGAAAATGGTAAATAACAATAGTGTATCATTAGGATTTGTTTATTTCTTTTCAACTCATTTATTTTTAACTAACAAATTCCATTTTTCTTATTTTGAGTTCAATTAAGAATCGATAGTAACGGATCAACATTAAAGTTCGATGAATTCATATATCTTGAGAATTTCCTCTGGATATTAGGTGTCTTTCGTTTCCTTATCTAGATAATCTGGATTTAGTGAGTGGCACATCTCACAATACTTGTTTGACGTTGAGTTATAATACATACATGATTGACATCTCCATTCATTAACCACAAGAGGAATAACGCACTGAGACGGTGTAGGTACAGTCATATCAATATTGTGTATTATTGCATCATGCTTTAATCTTTCGTTTTCACTTGCCAGTGTATTTGATCCATCTAGAATTGTATAACCCTTAAATCGATTTATATTTTTAATTATATAGCAAATCAACAAAAATATGATAAGCACAATTGATCCAAGCACAATATACCGTGCGTTATGGTTTTTATTATACGCGAAGTAACTGGCTTCTAAAGTAACACTGTTAGAATCATTAGAATTATAAAATGCATCTTCTATAATATATTCCTTGGTCTCATACTGGATGCTGCATACCAGATAATAGTATTTTTCTGGTTGCATATTAAAAGAGTATTCTCCATTAGAATTATAATAGATTTTGCTATCTGGCAAATTTCCATTTAATAAACAAGTAGGATAGTGAACGTGGTTAGTGTTAATAGTAAAAGACAAATAGGATTGAGTCTGGTTCCATCGTGTTATTTTCATATAACCTACATAAAAGTTCATGTAAAATAATACTATTAAGAGTTTTAAATCCAACAGAACTCTCCGCAATACTTTTCCTCATCGGAGATTTGTTCACGGATTCAGCGTAGCAGTACAAGTTATAATCCTCCGAAGGTGTGAGATCTTCTATTTTTCCTTCAGCATACAGCCGCATAAACTGTTTGCGCTTCCTTTTTAGTTCTGTTACTGAAGGAGGCGGAGTACTTTGAAGATATGCTCCACACCAATAGTAACAAGGAATGGTGGAGTTGATAATATAGAACACGGATGTGGTAGAACTCTCTCTAATTGAAATTATGATGTTGGGCGCTTCCTCCTTTATATCCAGTGGTGTTTCTATTTTGATAATTGGAAATATCACAAAGTCAGAGCTCATAACGAGACAAAACACTTTGTTCACTTTTGCTAGTTCCACAGAATCTATGACTATATGTGTATTTATCTTCTCGGAGTACAATTGTATTTCGTTATGAAAAGCCAGGTAAGCCAGGTAGTTCAAATCAGGATCCATTTCACCATTTAATTGAGGATAACAGTAGATGTAATAATCGTTCTGGTCTGAAAAGTGCGGGGTCAATATGATGTTTTGCGATATAACAGTAGGATATATTTGCACAGGAGACATACTGGTAGTTTCCTTTTTCTTTTTCCATTGCGTATTGGTTAGGTATTTCTTTATAATAGTATCATGAATATTAGGAAGAGAATCCGCAGGCAGGGAGGTATAAGTGGCATCTACTAATTACAATGAGAAAAAATAGATTCTTTGTTTTTCCATTTTTGCATTATGGTGCCTTGCGGATAAACGTCTGGTAACCGAGGAATTACCTTCTATTTCATCTCTAATTTAGAAAACTCCGTTGTATACTACTCTTTCACTGGAAAATATCGAACGATTTGCTCTAAATGTAATACAATTCAGAAACCTACTTAGATTACCACTAATATGCTTCTTGAATGTACTAATACCTGAATCATTAATATGATACAAGTAAATACCTTTAAGATTATTTGATTCATAAGGAACATATTCCATATCATGAGTTGCTTTTTCTATGTACTTTATTTGATTTTTAAAATTCCTGTTGCTTAGAGATATAAAAGATAGTATTTTTCCATTTCTAATATTTGCTTTTACACTGCTGCTACTGCTTTTACTTACCATCACTATTAAAAGAAGAAGAAAAAAGAATATCAATTGAACTGACAATACTTGAAACATTCGTAAGCAATCACAAAAATGAAAATGGTAATATTTGCATGCTTCTAATACAATTATTCAATACAAAAGAATTATTCCTTATACTGTATTATCCCTATTTTTTGTTTATTACAAAAATAAGAGGCAACTACTGGAGATGTATAAAATTATATTTGTGCTACTGTTATTGTTTCTATGCGAAACTATTGATGTGGAGGAAGTAGAGTATAAAGGTACAATCATTCACTATTAATACCCTAGATAATAAAACGTGTTTTGTGACTATTATTCTTGATACAAATCGTACCATAATCCCATATGAAGAAATAAGAGACATCACCATTCATTCCTGCATAATCAATTATTTTTATGTAATTTCGCATGATATAAACTATGATATGCGTACCCTTGCAAGTGAATCGCAACTACCTTATCCTTATATTATTCGGTCGTCTTATCCTGATAATGGATATTTCCCTTTTATTCTATCTTTACTAAGAACAAGTAATTATACCCTTATTATCAAAGATATCGGGTTTGAAGAAGGTTTGCCAGATGGTTCTTGGATCGATAAATCAATTAGGTTATTGTCAAATTCTTTTCCTTCTAGTGTTATTTCTTGTGCCTCACCTTATGAACCTGCAGATAAGTGGCAAGTTGATGGATGTTTACTGGTTAAGTCGATCGAGTTAAGAAGCATTATTGTTAACACAGAGTTCAAGAAACAAATGGCTGATGCATTTTCCTACTTTTCACAAGCGTTTTCGTGTCTATTCAATTCGAAAATACAGTTTATTCCATGCCCAACTTACAAAAAAAAGTATAGAAATTTTCGAAACCAGGATAAGCCATCATTATCGGTCCTCAATGAGACTGAACAAGAATGTAAACAACGCTTAGGCTTAGAAAGAGTTGAATGCAAAGGTAGTTGGCCACAAAAACGTCAGGTGTCCTTGGTGTTATCTCAATTTAAAAGGCAATACTATATGGAACAAATCGAAGGGATTCTGAGTTCATCCGAAGAGCTCGGCGAAATAGTGGTATATCAAAACGGTTTGCACGTGAATTACAAGCCACTATTTGACCGCTTTAAAAATATCAAACACATTTGGGCCATTAATTGGGATTCTCCCTTCTTTTTACGCCACTTAATTCCGCTACTGTTCACATCATATTATCATATTGTTTTCGATGATGATATCATTCCCTCAAAGTACACGATCAAACACTTATTAGATGTGATTGATAAATATGATGCTCCTACTGGAGTCGGAGCACGTATTGTCTCGAAAATGCACTATCCAGATTCCTCTTTTGATTTAGTGAATGCTGATAAAAATGATGATAGCACACCTATTCCGGTTGATTATGTGATTCAGGTGTATGCCAAAACATATGTTCAAGCAAAAGTATATTGGAGATATCGTCCATATACTCACCGAAATGGTGATGATATTCATGGCTCAATAACTTGGTTTATGGAATGTCATCAAAGGCCATATAGGGCTTCCTTTAAAAATGAGGGAAAATACAAGCATTACGGAAAGGATGCAGTTGCGTCGTACAAAACAAAAACTCATAACATAGTGAGACCACAAACATACAGAAGTTGGATAATGGCAGGATATAAGGGAATCCGAGACCAATCGGTCAGAGATAGGTTTCCGTGGACAAATCAATACTGGGAGAGTTCATATTTACGTCAAATCCATAAGCTATGTTTCTTTGTTTATTGAGAATAAATAAATTGTGTTTTTACAAATCAGGAACATAAAAACAGTTATGTGAGTTGCGACTAATACAAACCATAGTTTGCTTCACTTTCTGTATTCGATAATAGTATTGTTGCTACTGAGCTACGTTTATTTATGAAGCGTAGTTTTGCTGTTATTATTATAATTATTATATAATTTTAATATTTTGTGAAAACATACAAAATTGGAGCACTGTCAAATAATATGTATCTTTCAAAGTATTCCACATTAGAAACATATGTTACTACATGATCCACAATTGTTTGGACATAAAAGAATAAGTTAGGAAACGTTCACTTTAGCTTTTGGTGTGATGTAGTAATACAAGGCAGATTAAATTAAAACAATAAAATATACATACCTTGATACATAAGGAAAAAGCTAATCACTAATTGTGATGTATAAATTATATCACTGATTACAATAGTATTAAATTGGATACATAGAACTTGACACTATCGTGGATTTGCATATTTATGTAATATCACTAATTCTTATTTCTTAATGGGACGTTCTAAGTTTATTCTATTTTATTTTATTCTTTCATTCTATTGTATTTCAAACTATAATAGTTATCGATTCCAATTCTCTTGTGAATATGTTGCTGTGTATATACTTGATCCAAAATTACGTGTGAAAAGTACTGTTCTTCATAATCCTACCAAGACTTCGGAGTCCATATATTCTGAAGAAGTTGGACTGTTAATCAATCATCTTCCAAACAACCAACTCAAGGATATCTCGATTCCATTCGTTATTGATTCGTCCTATTCCATAATATCAAAGCTTATTGTTGAAGAGGATTCTTGGTATATAAAAGACTACGTATATTCCCAAAACATCTGGTTATTAAAATGGGTATATTTTTATTTTTAGGAAACAAAAGTTTGATGTAATCGTGAGGATCCTTCAAAAAAAATACAACGAAATGTAGTTCTGAATTACACATATGACATTTAGAGAATCCAAGAGGAACCGTAATGAGACCAAATTCCTAGCAAGCGATTACTCGGTAGTTTCAATTAAATGTGTAAAAAATACTCAGTCACCATTTATGAATGCTCATAATATATGTATTAATTCGTCCATGTACTGGAAGATATTTTTAGAAAGCGGAAAATTCAACATTCATTATCCTCATAATTCTAGTAACCGTTCTATTTCTTTTTTCATATCGCTTTTAGATGGTCTCACAAAATCGATGTTGTAAAGGGGAAGATACCTCAGAATGTGAAATGGATCAATACCAAGCAGTTTTTTGTTTCTCAGCCCTATGTATCAAGGCATTTAGGTCACTTTACAGAATCAGTAAATCACGCTTTATTAAAGCTTCGTTTTCCATCTGCTTATTTGCCATTGACAGATCTCTTCTTCCCAACCTTTCCTGTAGATAAAGTTAAATGGACAAATGCATATCTAAAACTACTATTGAGCCTCTATCCCGATAATATGCGTCCGTTAGTTCATCTCCCTGGTAGTATTCCCATTGACACCCTGACTTGTTTTCGAACTGCTGTATAATTAGGAATTGGTACTAATGATTAGGTGTTGTTAGATAAATGCATGTTTGGTGGGGGATTATCGTACTGGCCAGGCTTTTTTTCTCAAGATATGATGAGAGCATCGGCATATCGCTATGTTGACATTCCCACAAAATTGAATAAACCACAATTGTTATCTTTGCTTATCGTCGATCGAAAGAAAACGAGAAGTTTTATTGATGGAAAGAAATGGATACGAATCATTGGTTCCCGCTTTAAAGTTTATGCAGAGATTACTAGCGTTATTTTTAGAATCTGTCCATTTCGTACTCGTTATTAGAAAACATTTCCTTCAAAAAGCAGGTCCAACTTTTTTACGAAACGGATATTTTTATGTCTACTCATGGTTGTGCCCTCATAAACATTATGTTTGCTACCCCACACTCAGTAGTGATTGAATGTGATCCTCCCTACTTTTATGAAATGAGTTACACTGAAAATGTTATGATATCGCGAGTTCACTATATTTTGGTTTCGTCTTATTCCTCTCATCCTGCTAATGATACTCGTTGGATGAAAGCGCAAAATGCATACATGGATGGTAGTTTCTACGTCATTCACAAACAGTATGTGAATCTTAAAGTGGATCCTCCATTGGAAAGTGTTCTGTTTGCAGTACAAGATGCTATTGAATATCTGAATCGATGGCGTTTCATCTATGAAACGAATGATAAGTGGTCTCCCTTATTCTATTGAAGTGTTTTCTTTAACCCACATTACGATGTAACATTCTAAATTGTGATGCAAGGTATGCCCAATATAATACGTTGCAATGTTACGTTGTTTGTATTCCTGTTTCCATCTATACTTTTTATTATCACATGCTAGTGGTAAATATAGCTCCCTTTATTCATTTGTATATATATATATATACATATATATGTGTTATTTGTTTTACATAATACATTACTTACGATTCTTACCATCATCTTCTTATTGTCTATTTGATCAAGCATCTTTCCTTCACATAGAAAAAAGATTCATTCTGTGTATTCTTTGAATAGAATACTTATGCTCATGATTCCTCAATTCCACATTTTTCCTATCTAAATTATCATTCACACAGAAATTATCCTTCGACTCCTTGTATCTATAAAAAACAAACTGAAGAAAATAGTTCATTTTATATGATTTACAAAATTATGGTTTCCACTCCCTATCAATCACTCTCGACACATAGGGACCATCTAGTCTTGTATACTTCATTATTGATCTTGGAATATATGTATTATCTATCCTGATTTGATATGTATCCTGAATTGATCGTAGCAAATTTCCTGATATTTTCTTACATTTTTCCTCATCATTTCCAAATTCCCAATGAAAAGCGGGATGATAATCAAAGTCCCAGTTCATTGATCTGCGAGGCTTGATATTATTTAGTAAAGCAGACAAGACAGATTGATCCTGCCTGTGGTTATCTTTATTTGAATTACGAGGAGATACGCACTTTTGCGTAAAGGCGCATTGATAATAGGGATATAACACTCTTTCCACAACATCACTATGAGACCAGTCCGATACAATCAAGCCAGTCGAACAATTAGGGTCATCGTAGCTGAAATGATCGATCAAATGATGCTGGATAAGGAAATTAGCAGTATCCGGATGCGTCCAACGCTTTTGGTTTCCTTCCGACGGAGGACTGTAAACTCCATCCACACGAGCATTCGTTATCTCTCGACTGATTCCTTCCCTGATTAGATTGCCTCCATCGTTCCACATTGTAATACCTTTCCATGCAAAAGCGGCATCCATGTGGGCAATCACCTTCCCGATATTCTTTTCTGTCCACATCCATTTCGGGAATGAGTTCCACTTGAACTTTCGATAGGCTATAAAACCATTCGACTTCATTTTCAATTGGACTTGGCGAATCGACTCAAAGTGAGCAAAGAGAATATTCCGTTCTTTGTCCGTGAGTCCGAAATCGATGTACAGGTACGAAGCATAAGGATCGGCTAATACCATAGAATATAAGCAATTGAAGGACGCAAATGCTTGGTCGTCCGAAGCTCCAGTGACCATCAGTACATCCGATTTTTGATATTGAAATCTAGGAATATTGCCGGTGAGAACATAAGAAGGAGAACCAACTGAAATTCCATAATTCTCATACCGCATTGAGATATTAGAGACCAAGACGTTGAATGGAATAGGATACTGGATATCGTCATAGTCATATTCTATAGATTACAGCACGAAGAAGAAGAATATACGATTGCGTTCAAACTTTCCAAACTCGGTGAATTTGTCCCAATCGTTGGAACCATCCGTTTGTTTCATTTCAAACTTCTGAGCAGACTCGCTGTCATAATTCTGTCTTATTGCCATATCAGAATGGTGACCTGAGTTTTCATTAGAGAAAACATGCAATTCATGAATAATATTGCCTAGAACTAGCATACAAAAGAGCGACAAAATCCAGGAAATGCACTTTTGTATGAAGCCACTCATATTCATGAAAAAATAAGCCAAAAGGAAGACAATTATTGAAACTCCCATCCTTTACAGTTGTTCGCTTGGAATCGTTTTGGGTCGTTAGGGTCTCCATTTGAATTAGGATCGAAGGATATGGCTTAAAGATCATAGAAGTGAATTCGTTTGTCTTTTGTCACATGCAAGACAGTTTATAGGTGCAATATGAGTATCTAGTTGTAGAAGACAATTGGTGTATACATTTTGCTTCAAACCCTCAGCTGGACCCACTTTGGGATCTTTCATGCAAACATTCCCATATCTTCATGTCTCACTATTGCGTCACCTGAATAATAACAATGTGAACCTCCTATCTTTCCTACCAATCGGTTTTTAGGTTTTTACAATTCATTTTTTGGTCCTTGGTTTTGTATTATTAATATGATAGTGTGCTGGTATCGAAGGGATATTGGATGCTTCATTGTTGATAATGGTAGGGTGTTTTGGTCTCTTGTTTCTAGCAAAGCCTTCTGACCTGGATTCTAGTTTTGATTTCTCGTTGCCAGAGAAGGTTTTATATTCTAAAGTTTACTTTTCTACCCCAATCATTGATTTGTGTACAACTACCGAACTATCTGCAGAATCGTTTTTTGATCTGTGCCATGAGGAGTCTCCACTATTCTTTTTTCGATTCCTTGTGTTTTCCAAACTCTGTAAGTGTGGCTGGTATTGATTTTCCACAATCTTGCGTAAATTATAAGGACTGTTACGAGTGGCGCGGATGTAGGGTGCGATTATTGCCTCTATCCCACTGATGTTGATTCTTCGCATTCCTTGTCTCTCGTTTCGTTGGAATACCCGGTTGGAATTGGTTTTTCGATTTTCCTGTTTTGGTTCACTGGTAGTTCAACCTGTTGCTGGAAGTGAATTCTTTTCGTCTAATTCTTCAATTTACTCTCCTTATTCTTGTTTTTTGTCGGAATCAATTCCGTCGCAACTCAATTTGAAAGACAATTCCAATACAGGTGTTCACTGGCGAGATATTCAACGTTTTTCTCGCCTCTCGGGCATTCGTAGGAAGTATTGGAATCGCGCAAGTTTGATCACTTCATCTCCACTCTCTTGTCGTACCCTTTCTGAAACGCTCAACTTGGATCGTTCCTCGTCCCTTTCGCTTGTCCAGTTTCAGGTAATCGACTCTTTTCTCTGTAAACTCTCTCAGCACTGGGATCCTGCCCATCCATCAAGCGAAGCCGCAGAGTATGTAACGAAAGACTAGTAGCATGTTTGTGAACAAACCTCCGAAACACGAATGACTCACATTCTTGGTTCCCGCACTTGCTCTCCCATCCTGGGATCATGCCGATCGGGACGATCTGGACGATCCGGACGGTCGGGACGAGTCGGTCGACTGGGGAACATGGTGGGTACGCGATTTGCCAGTCCATACGCCCCGCTCGCCCCACTCTCATAAGCGCGGTTCCCAGTTCGATTGGGATACGACGGGACAGCAGGCTGCGTTTCGCGAGGAATGTATACACCAGGAAGAGTCGAATTCATATATGGATATCTCTGTACAGGATTGACCATACTCATCTGAGGAGTAGGCCGTGCATGGCTCATTGCCTGCATCTGGACGGTGCGATTTATAGGATTACGGTAAGCAGCTACAGAGCAACGCCGGCCAAACACTCACCTTCTTTATACATCTCACGGAACTCGGGCGGAGCAGCGTATTTGAGGGCACTGAGCATGTAGCCACTCGAGTTCAGACAGTGCTTAGGCAGCTTGCTGTCGTTGAACTTCTCCGTTAAATTGACCCAGTCGTACACACCATCGTTCTTCAGCTTCTACAAAGGGAATCGGGAGTGGAAAGAGCCAACTCGTTCATCCAGAGCAGTTTTGAAAAGTCGACGTAGATAGCGATAGTTAGGAACTTGATCGAACTTCAGATTTCGACAGTATTTCATGTAATCAATGAACTGAGGCGGAATTCCTTCGCAGAGCGACTCAAGAGATGTCTACATTTCAGGGGCGCAAAAACTACAAACTGCCATTTTCGAACGCTTTATCAACTCGTATTTCTTTTGTTTCGCGGTGGCTGGAAGGCCTTGCCATGGGAGACGGCCCTTCAAGAAGTAAATCAGAACATATCCAAGAGACTCCAAGTCATCACGCCGACTTTGCTCTCTTCCTAAATGATTGTTGATCGATGCATAGCGAGGAGTGCCTGTTAAACTCTTGTTCTCTCGATATCTATTGTTCAACCGCAAAAGCAGACTCTACGGAATGTGCTCCTTTGTTCCGGGTGTTCGATACCGTTTGGATAAACCAAAATCAATAACATAAACCACATTCGCTCTCTCTCCCAGTCCTAGAACAAAATTGTCGGGTTTGATATCGCGGTGAATAAAATTTCGGTGGTGAATAAACTCCAGACGGGTGAGCAACTCAATTCCCAGCATTAGGACTGTCTTTTCGGAAAATCGTCTATAACAGTAATTGAACATGTCCTCTAGGCTTGGGCCCAGCAGATCCATCACCATTATGTTATAGGTTCGGGAATCTTGTTGAAAGAACACCCGAGGAATCCCCATTCCACCTTCGAGGTATTTGTATACTTTAGCTTCATAGGCGAGTTGAGGGCTTTTACAATTGGCCATCTCCTTCTTTATGGCTACAGATTGCTTGGTCTGCACATTCTGGCCAAGGAAGATTTGACCAAATGCTCCTTGCCCTATTAGGGCACCTTCCAGATAGATCCCGTTAATCAACTCACTCATGTAGATTATAGAAAATTATTACAGAGCAGATTGCAAGAAGATGATTTACGACTCTAGGAAGTGTTTTACCTTAGAATGGTAATAACGAAAATGGACTCGATTTTGCATATTTCAATAATTGCCCCTATTTTCTGTGATTGTCAATATTCTATGTTTTCGTTCCTAGTTGTATCGCTGGCTGTTTGGCTACGCTATTCTCCAGGAGAATGAAAGGAGCGAGTCTGTACTTTCCATTTGGTAATTAGGGAATCATTGTTTGTATAAGGGTTGGAAAATTGAATCGCTAAAGAGATTTTGTGCTTATTGCGACATGTATAATGTACTGTATTCTCTTTCTTAAGATAGCAAGAATTTGACTAGATATCTGCAGGCAGTCATGTCTTATCTGAATAAAAACACTTGATTTTTTGTGTTCATGTTGTTGATTTGTGAGACAACCTATGTTACTGCTGAGTAATATCTATTTTGCAAGCTAGAATTGTATCCATATTGACTGTGTAAAGAGAAGATACACAACAAAGAGTCGAATCGACCTCTTGTTTGATAAATAACAATCCACACTCAAAAACTAATCTCCTCCATTATTATTATTACTATTATTATTTGGTAATTGTGAACTAAGTACAAAAAAGAGTGTTTCAAACAAACCAACTAAAAACCTATAAAACATTAGATATGTCCAAGCAAAAACATCAAAGAAACAAAAATATAGAGTGTTCAGACATCCAAGGAAAATCCTGCATCAGTGTATACTTTGCCAAATATACACTCTTGGGTAGCCTGCGAATGGAATACCAATTTTTTTCATCTCTACACCCTCACATGTGTACTCAGACATCCAAGGAAAATCCTGCATCAGTGTATATTTTGCCAAATACACACTCTTGGGTAGCCTGCGAATGGAATACCAATTTTTTTCATCAGTGTACACCACCAAACAAGTCAGAGAGCAACGTAATCTTCTAACACGGTATCTTCAGTCCGCCCGTTGCCAGCTCATCATCCCGAAAATCCAATCTCACTCCACTTACCTATACCTAGATGAACTTGAAAGAAATAATGCCGACCGTTCAATGCTCACCTATCATATGAATGAACAGAATTTGGTTCATCCAATGATTTTGCACTTAGAGTTCTACTCCAATTTGTATCGTATAGGATTAGAAAGGGTATTATATCAGAGGCCACGAATGTAGTCTACGAATGGTGTTGAAAGGGAAGGAATATGAGCAGAGTGGCTTTGTCTCTTTCAAACGTATGCTCGGGTATTGAGCAGCTTGTAGCAAGAGCATATAGAGAAGTGCTTGTAACATAAATGCAGGTAACTGTTATCTTTCACCTGCAAATTCGCTCACTACTAGATAATATTGTTGCTAGTTTTTAGCCAACAATTTTTTCATCGAATTTGCATAGATTTGTGGTTTATGCTTTATAACTGTATTTTCGTTTCTGGAAGTGTGCTTTGCGTTTTCAATAGATTGTATGCATGCTGGATATCGTGTTTTGAAGGTAATATAGAAACACAATCCACCAATCTCTTAAACTCGCTCCTTTCTCTTTACCAATTCCCCTATTCTGTATGTAGTTCCAACAAATAACATAATCAAAGTATATCCACTTTTAATGCTTGCCCCTTTGCCATAACTTATCAAATATTTCCTTCTCTTGATCACACCGTAGCTGAACCATCGCCTTTGCAATCTCCGTAGCAAACTTGTCGATATCCACCGCATCTTTGCCTTTGACCTGGGTATTACTATTGAGCGTATTTTCCTTCTCAGCACCCTCCGCTTGCTTTTTTGCCTTGAGTTCGAGCATTTCTCCTTTGATGATTCGCTGAGCATCCTCCCCCGAAATGGTTTCGTGTTCCTCCACGGCCTACTTCACTAGAAAGCAAACGGAGCCTACATCAGCCAGTTTTAGCAAAATGTGCTTATTGTTCTCGATGAGGGACTTTGCGCGGTTGTAGCTCTCCGAGAGGATTTCTTCGATCTCCAAGTCGTTCTTTCGCTTGGTAGCTTCCGAATAGTTCGGGAGCGGATCGTGTGTGAACCGATCAACTCCCGTTCGTACGCGGATTGTCTAGTGTATGCACACAGTCATCCTGCCCTACGCTGCCCATTCCCCATTCGTACACCGCTTTCCTCGCCATCTGCGATGCTTGCTGAAGGTCGTTTTCCGCTCCAGTAGTCACGCGATCTTTTCTACAGTTGGACGTAAATCCAAGCAAACTACCCAAAAAAAACCTCCTCCGCTGCTCGGCCTCCCATAGCCACATCGATGCTCGCAAGCAGCTGCTTCTTGGACCGCGAATACAGTTCTTCCTCGCCCAGAACATGGGTGACATAGCCCAGAGCCTTGTGTCAATTCGGCGCGCTATTCCTACATTACCGCGAGGAATGATAGTGATTTTTCCGATCGGAAGCGTTCCGTCGGTGAGGAGAGAAACCAGAGCATGGCCGCACTCGTGGATTCTACATAAAAACGGAGAAAAAAGGAGGGAACATGGTGTTTCGAATCGCTTGCTTATCATCTCCGAGAACTTGCTTGGAGCCGATCTGAATGCGGTCCAAGGCTTCCTGGATGTGCTCGAACTTGATATCTTGCGAACCGTTCGACACGGAGATCATTGCAGCGACGTTGATCAGACTCTCCAGCTCTGCGCCAGAAAATCCAATCGTTAGGCGAGAAAGGACTTCGAGATTCACGTCTTCGGAGAGGCGCGACTACGGCAAAGAGATGCGATGCTTTCTACCTTCGATGTGATCTTCTTCAGCAGAGTTTCGCGTGCTTCGCGATCGGGTAATGACGCTATGATTCAATGCGCAAATTGAAAAATACTTTGAATCTCCACGTCAAATCGTCCGGGACGGATGAGTGCAGGATCGAGAACGTGCTTCAGATTGGTGGCCGCGATGACCAGAATGCCTTCGTCGTCGCGGAAACCTCCGATTTCGTTGAGGAGCTGATTGACGGTTTGGCGGCCGGATCCGCTGCTGTAAAAGGAACGCTTGAGACCGACGGCATCGATTTCGTCGATGAATACAATGCAGGGAGCCTAGAAGAGATGAGCAAATGGAGCGGGGTGGGAGAGAGGAGAGCATTCTGCATTAGAGAAGAGAAAGTGCGGTGTTAAGAGAATGAATAGTATTACTGTCATCACACTCAGTTAAAAAAATACCATGGTCATGAATGAGCAAACTCGAATATCATGGCTGAGCAAACTCATTTCTACATCCATACACACACACAACACTTGAAAACGCAGCAATCCAACTTAACTTGCACACACTCACACACACAACATCCCATTCACTCACACACACAACATCCCATTCACTCACACACACAACATCCCATTCACTCACACACACAACATCCCATTCACTCACACACACAACATCCCATTCACTCACACACACAACATCCCATTCACTCACTCCAACTCACTTCAAATCGATGCTCCGCCCATTTCAATTCTATCAACACCTACATGCTTCCTCGCATCTTCGAACAGTTTCCGCACTCGCCTCGCGCCCATGCCCACAAATATCTCATCAAACTCCGATCCAGAAACGAAAAAGAATGGAACTGACGCTTCGCCAGCAATCGCTCGCGCCAGCAACGTCTTTCCCGTCCCCGGAGGCCCCGTCAGCAGCACACCAGTAGGTTGTTTGATTCCCATCAGCTTGAACTCGGAGGGATCCTGGAGATACTTCACCAACAACTTGACTTCATCCAGCGATTCGCCCAATCCAATCACATCGCTAAAACGGGTCTCGATGTTTTTTTCAGGAATGTACTACATATAAACAGAACGCGGAGGATCCACGGATATGGTCGGGAATATGTCGGTCTCCTTCTTTGAGGATACTCTCTTCCAAAACCAGACAACAAGAAGGAGAGAGAATGCAAGGATCACATATTTGCTAATGTTTGGCTTCTCGAAGTAGTAATGCAGCTTCGAATACTTGGATAGAGAGTTGGCCACTTCCTCCATTTCACCCTCCGTTAGGCCACAAAATGAAATCCTTTTTTGAATGTCTTCAGATGGCAGATTAAGAAGATTAGGATCAAAATAGAGCAAGTATAAGGAACTATCAGTTACCTAAAACTCCAGTACATACAGAATATAAATGTCTCTTCCATATCTTCTACGATCCTTTATTTGCCGGAGACAGGCTTGAGACATATGATAATTCCCTTGCGAAAAACTACTCTACACTTCAAAAATACTATGAAACACATACCATCGCATAATAAAGATAAGTCTTATCATCAAACCCCTTAGGTTGAGCACCTTTACTTGGGACTTCAACTTTTTGCGCTTCTTTTCCATTCTCCGGATTTTCTAAAATTGGTTCACTCCCTAAGCTCGTTAAGAAACAGAACTAAGTACCAATTCGATCTGAATTTACTGAAGAAGCAATAAAACGTCGCACTATTTGAGGTCTGGCTGGGCCTTGAATGAAAATATAAAGAAAGTACGATATTTATCAAGAGGTGTGAAACGAGGGATTTGCTTGAAAAGTCCAGGACTCTCACGAGATAGTGTGGAGACAACGGCTCTCGGTAGAACCCGCTGACTTAATGAGAGCATAAAACTATTTTTGGCCTCAATTGGGTTCCCTTCTTTCGCCCGGTGCTATAAATAGAGTGAGACTCCTTCGTCTCCTCCACTCCTAAGCTACGATTTTCAACAAACAAGAAGAGGTAGTCTGAAGCCCAACAACTTAAAACTTAAGAAATCTTGTTGAACGAAGCGGTCTCAGTGGACTGCACGTCATTCTCGAACTGCATAATGGCATCGATGACATCATCCTCAGAGCAGACATCATCCTCAATCACGCAGGAAATCTGCAGGAAGCACAGTCCATAGGCCAGAGGCTCGATGTTGCAGGTCTCGCTCCACTTGCATCCCTTGACCTCGGTGGCGCGGATCTTCTCGAACAGAGCCTTCAGATCCGTCTCCTCGTCGTAGGGCTTGATGTTGATCACCAGCAGAGACTTCTCCACCTTCTTGTTCGCCTCCTTCGCGGCCTTCTTCTTCTCAGCCTCAGCGCGCAGCTTCGCCTCCATGGCAGCAGCGGCCTCCTCGTCCTCCTCGTCGTCGTCATCTCCGAACAGATCCTCTTCCTCCTCTTCCTCTTCCTCCTCTTCCTTCTTCTCAGCAGCAGGGGCAGCAGCAGGGGCAGCAGCAGCCTCAGCACAGTCACAAATGATCACGTAGCTGACCACATAGGTGAAGTGGCAGAACTCCCAAATACGCATAACCTTCACCTTCTTTCCATCAACAACGGCAAAACCGTTCTCAATAGCTCCCTCGCAGGTTTCCTCAAAGGTGGAGTCAGTAATGGTCATCTTGGAGTACTTCTCGCACTCGCAGCACTAGACTCTTATCCAAAGGTTGGAACACCTACGCAAACCGGCTTTCCGTTAATAACAAACTTGGTGCAGCAGCCATACTTGACAGTAGCAGCCAGTTCCTTGATCTTCTCCTAACAAATTAGAACTACATAGGACAGTCAAATACAATGTAAGAAGGAATAGGCTTAGTAGCCAGGCAACGAGTAGAATAGACGGGGGTCTTGCAAATACAGAAACGCTCCATTTCGCTATATATATAAAGCAATCCGAACAAGAATACGAATGAACCAATATTATGTGATCAAATGAATTTCTGGTGGTGAGGTGTATGTCGGACATTATCATTGAAACTCTCTCTCATGGGACGACATGCGCCTCGCAGATTTGTATGAAACAGCATATCGAAATCGATTGATACGTCTGATTCATGGAAACTGTTTGAGTTGTCTCATTCGAATGTTGAATCGATGTTTTGCTTGAGGTTGATCACATATAACCAAGAGATTCGTACAGCATTTAAAAATGGTTTTGGTTGTAATATGTGGAAGCAATTTCTTATAGTTATGTATATAATTATCTCTCATATCAACTGCGTGAAATCGAAAAGGAGAAAACGATTTCTCAGCACTTCTAAAGTTTCAATAGCTATTTTTATCATGAAGGTTCACGATTAGTTTGTTATGTCACTTCTCCTCAAACTTGCTTCCCATATATGAATATGAAAGTCCAATCCTTACCATAGACTGATTCTTTTTAACTGCATCAATGCTATATTCGCTTCAATTTCTAGTAAACAAGGAAATAGGATTTTGCTCCGCAATAACGATTCTACATAGTTTCTATTTTCTTAGAAAAAAGAAAAATCAGCAAAAAGATCAAGTTAAATTCAGTTTGGTTGTTCATCCTGTTACATTTTATTTTAATGCCTCCAAGTCAAAGAGTTTTATTTGAACAGTTTTACAAAAAGGCAGTAGCTCTAGGTGCTAAGAAGGTAGATTTCGTACGTACTTCTCAACATAGGGAAAGAAGTTAGGGAAGGATATTTATAATTTGCTTTGCCAGCAAACTCTTATGATATGCTCATATCAAGAGGGTATAGGCTATCTTGTCTTGTTTCACTCTTTTTAGTAATGCATAAAGAATATGGTCATTCTGCCTTTTTTGGAATATATATCCGTGTTCCCTATAACGGAAAGGACTATATTATTCCTGGATCGCTCCTCGTTTCACTTCATTACTTTTTAGACAAGAGACCTTTGTTAATGTTGGTCAAGAAGAATGAAAGTAGGATTACTACATAGATTTTAATCTCAGATCTTCAAAAATTGAACCATTCTATGGTCGGGGAAGATGGAATGGTAAATACGGATTATTTCCAAAACTGGACACCTGTATTTATTTTGTGGCTATTTCATATAGGATTCTTCTTTTGTTGAGGCCATGCGTGA
This sequence comes from Blastocystis hominis, assembly GCF_000151665.1. Taxonomy (NCBI): domain Eukaryota; class Bigyra; order Opalinata; family Blastocystidae; genus Blastocystis; species Blastocystis hominis. The sequence continues at coordinate 76,000 of NW_013171820.1, forward strand.
TCTTGTGGATAAGCTCCAGGGCAATCCTTACGAATACCCAGCCGAGGAAGAAGTTTCAACATCGGATGCTCCAGAAGTGGTTCAGGAGCCTCCCGTGGTGTAGGTTTGGTAATTTATTAACCTTATGATTTAGGAGCTCAAGTTCCCATAAACTTTGAGTTCGTGATGTGTAGAGTTCAATCCCAATCTTAAATGGGAAGATATCCGTCTCACAAGCACCTTGCTTGGCCAAGGATCCTACGCCGCTGTGTACAAGGGGTGAGCGGAATGGCTTTGGCCTCATGGGTAGCATCTATAATAACGAAGAAGTCGCTGTGAAGGTGTGGAAGCAGCAGTTGTCGCAGAGCGACAAGGTCTACTTTGATCGCGAGGTGGACATCCAGAAGAGACTGGACCATCCCAACTGTCTGAAGCTCTATGGAGTGACGACAAGTCCCCAGGGCTATCCTGTGCTCATCACCGAGCTCGCAGACTGCTCGCTGACGAAGCTCACAACGCAGCGATCGCCGCAATTGCCTCCCCTGAGTGCGCAAGAGAAGTACAACTTCATTCTGGAGATCGCGAGGGGAATCGCGTACATCCATTCCTGCGGCTTTGTGCATCGCGATATAAAAGTACGGTGCAGACGGGAGGATTGAAAACTAGCTGGATAACATCCTGATCAAAAACGGACATGTCAAGATCGCTGATTTTGGGCTGGCTCGTTCGATGCAGCCGGTCTCGCTTATTGTGACGTTCGCTGGTTCGCCGATGTTGTAGGGATTTGGAGAAGACTCGAGACTAGCATGGCACCCGAGCTGATTATGGGGCAAAAAGTGACACAAACAATCGATATCTACTCTCTGGGATGTGTGATCGACGAGATCATGACTGGAAAGACTTGCTTTTGGGATTATTGCATGAAGGGAGTCACGCAGGAACGAGTTCGCGTCCTACGCTCGCTTTATACGTAGTTCTTTAGAGATATTCGCCACGGACTGAGACCTACTATCGATCGAAGTCTTCCAAAAGGTAGGCGAACGCATGCGATAGCCATTTGTAGAAGTCCGCTATTTGATTGGAGACTGTTTCAAGGAAAAGAAGTATCGTCCCAATGCGGAGACAGTTTGCCATTGGATTGAGAATTGGGAATACCAGAAATGGGAGCCCAAACAGAATAAATGTGCGTAGATCATGTGATGGTTGTGTGTTTGTTCATGGAAACAATGGTTGTTTGACGATATTACATGATGAGGGAGAAAAGGTTGTGGAGATGTTTCTAGTTTTAGGATAAAAGGACTTTTTTTTATATTTCTAAGGTAGAGGAAGATAATTGGGATATTGGATTCGGATAAAAGGGTATTTGAAAAAAGGAAAAATGAAGGATTCGTTTGGACAATACATTTGAAATAAAGGCTTACAGATTGCAGTATTTGAAGAGATTTGTATAGTGCTCGTGATTCAGTTCGGATTGCGACTTCGTGAGGATAGACCTTTCATTCATTGAGTGTGTTCTTTGATCCTGTACACTTCGCTGAGTCGACAGATTCCTTTGCGAAACCAGGTTTTCCACTCACATCAAAGCCACAATCTGAAAATCACCCAATCCACTCCAAAGAATACTCGATAAACGATAACTATATCGACTTTTTTCAAGAAGCTCAACAAAGGATACCGAAAGAAATCGAGACAGCGGAATATCTATATATTACAAAGCCATCAAACCTATACTCTCTAAAACCAGTCTTTGCAAGGGACAGTCTTTTCTCGATAAATAGTTCTGGAGCGCTATCGCATCGTCTTGGTCGATGATTGCATCCGATACACGCAGATATAAAAGATCAAGCTTCTGCTTCGCCAGTATCTCACTTAAGAAGGTCGAATAATTGTCATAGCAGAGAGTTAGCGAGGTCAGACAAGGAAGATTCGCTCTCGTGATTTGCTGAGCACATTCGATTTGTTGGCTGCATTTAAACTGATTCCCTTCCAAAATTAAATGCTTCACTTCCTTGCAACTCTCTTTCAACTTTTTCAACAATAAATCACATCCATGTGCTCCTCGTTTTATCCCTAATCCTCACATCACAAGAAATATAGTAACATCGGAAGGATTCCACATCCGGTTCCACTTGATCATCTCGAATCATCATTGCGGAACTCATTTCACCATTGATCGCAGAATAAACACTGCTAAAATCCTTCATGTTCACTGCGTTCTTCGATTCCTTGCCCGCTATTTCGTTGAAAAACGATTCCAACATTTCGGTTTTCGTGAAGTCGGTCTCACATTGTGTGGAAGAAGAATAAGGACGAGGAGAAGAAGAAGAAGATGATGATGATGATGATGATGATAATCGCTTTCCATTCAAACTTGTGTGGATATGGCGATTTAAAGTAGCTGCCTTCTCGATCACTTCACGATATTGAGCAACATGAGTTTCATTTACTAAATGAACAACTCAATCCTCTTGTTCCTACGTTCAAATTCGATTTCAATATCATCAACATAACTCTGGTTATGGACAAGAATTTCGAGGTTTTGGTAATCGCTCATGAATAGCTCAACTAATCAATCAACAGCAATCCGAACAAGTAACAAGGAATGGAAATCTCACTGAAACTAAATACATAATCTTGAGAATGAAGAAGGTCTTCCGAAATCACTCCTTGAAAATCAGAAATCGAGTCTATTAATCATCCATTGAAAGGTTACTTTGTACCAGAGATCACAATCTTCTTGATGAGTTGTTGGGTAATATTAATATCATCCATATTTAACGAGTTATTACTACTCAGTAGAGCCAGGAAATCGAGCAAAGCTTGGGATGAAGTGATTTCATCTATCATTCAAAACAAAAAGAATGCAAGCACAAGTCATCTGCACAGAGTGAACGTCCCACAACAAACAGCGATCACTTTCTGATGAATCGCTCGACGGAGAATCTGTAAGGCAAATTGTCTTGTCAGCAAATCGCAATTCCACGCGTTTTAGTACGAACGAATAGGGCATCGCCAGCAAGGAAAGCATGTAGTCGATTTCAGACATCGATGGATCAATGCATTCTATGGCAGGAAGAATGAAAAGCCTGCTGAAATCGAAAAAAATCGGTTGAATTGCGGTCCGCCCCTCCCTCTTTACCCACTCATCAAACGAAGGAACAGATCGGAGAAACGAAACATCAACTTCCTCTGTGTAGTCGTATTCTTCCTCTCCCTTCAAATCAAACGATGGGTAATATGCTTACAAATAAAGCATTGGCTAACGAAAACACTGGAGAATGGATGGCGATTTGAGCAGAAGTGTGGGTATGCGTGATTACATTCGAGAGCAACACGGAATGCATCGGGATTTTGGTAAACGAACTGTCTTTCCCAAGCCATCTAAAAAGCATTGACGAATCATGTTCTGTGTAGCTTAACGGCTCTCGTGCGAAATGGGAAGTGGCGAGTGTAGCATCCTTAAAGCGGTCCTGTAAAGTGGATGCAAAAGGAATCTCGACGATCGAATCCGAGACAAGGAAATGAAGTTTGATTTCAAACTCGTTTGCCTCCACATTCCGTATTCTCAAGTTTTCCTTTGATACTTCATACAGACTCTATTGCTCACTAAACTCGATCGCTTCATTACGGAAACGGCTTCCAAAATACACTCTTCTAAACCACTACCCTCCAGTGAATCATCCACAGTCATCTGGTCCGTGAACGACCCTCCGAAGTGAAGATTCACCCATTTCTTTCCAGGACTACAGCATGCATACACAGGGAGATCGTTTTTCACTCCAATATAGTCCACGATTTCGAGTTCTACTTCTGCATGTAGCAAATGATGGAAAAGTGGATAAAAACATATTTGATATCTATCCTGAAGATGAATTCCGTGATAAGATAACAGAATGGACTGCTTATGACCAAATCGAATACCATTCCTTGCAAGACTCTATACTGACAGGAAATGGACTGACAATTACAAATGAGAAATCCTGACAAAACAAAGATACTAAGCAACGCTCTGAATGGCGAAATTCCACTCGTTTGCTATTGATTGAACAACACAGTTCTACTAGTTCGTTGTCGACACAAAAATCGAGTAAGGAGCCTTGCTGGATCCCTAATTCGCTTAAGGATTTGTTTTCATTCCTTATATTTCTCTCATCAAAATATATACACTGCAGATATGTGGGGATGTAATAAACTGCCTACTATTTCAACTTGCAGTTTAATGCTACACGAATTGTCTCCTTTAAGCGACTAACAGATGAATCCAGGCAAATATCGACAGGATATTGACCGTCATCCGTGTTTAGATAGATCCGAACTGCCATAGGATGAAAAAAATGAAGTATTGCTCATTATTTTCTCTATTTATTCTAGTATGTTTACAAGTCACGAAATAGCTTCTCAAAAAATAGTATTTAAATCGGTAGAGATGACAGAGACGCTCCAAAACGAGGTTCTTGAACTAGCGAAAACCGTACTTTTTCTATTCATTATTTTCAAGGATAGGCGATGTCTTTGTATTCCGTTGAGAAAGATATCGCAAAACACATCAAATGTCAGCTCGACTCCCTGAAAGGAGGAGTATGGCATGTTGTTGTTGGAAAAGAATTTGGATCCTATATTACCCATGACCGAAATTGTTTCATTCACTTTTCGATCGGCGACTATTCTTTTCTTGTATTCCGTATTGGCTAATCTGTTTATTACCATCGTTTCATATGTTTTTTTTACACACAAACAAGCCTTTGCTTCCCAAGAACCTATATACTGACTTATTCGATAGCAGGGGGTTGAGGAGTAGGCAAGAGTTCATTCACCACAGGACGGATAGCAAATCCAGCAATACCAGCAATATTCGCATCAGACGTCGTCTCGCGGATGGGGAGACGATACACAAACGAGTCACAAGCACGCAGTCTCGACTCAACAGCAAAATAGGGCCACTCAGCAAACTCAGGGGCTCCTTCCACAGCATACTGCAAATACTCCACAACCACACCATACACAGAAGGTCTCCAGTAAGCATTGGTGAAGTACGGGCCTTCAGCACGATCATTGCGGTAGTACTGGAAATACTCAGGGTCCAGACCCATCGACACCGCCGTGGGACCCTTCATCACCAGCTCAAACAGTCCCAGCTTGTTGTACACATGAGGCTTCTCATAACCGGCAATATGGTACTTCTGCTCGTCCGGTACAAACTGGCACTGATTCTCAGTACCAGTCTGAGGATAGTACTGACGGAAGGCGATTCCGTTCTCGAACGCATAATCGAATCCCCACGCAATAGGCAGACCATCGCACACCTTGCCCTCCATATCGTGCTCCTTGCCCACGCAATCAATCAGCTCCTGCGCAGAGAGCGCCACTTCCACCAGCTGATCGTAGGTGTCCAGATACAGCTTCTTGATCGCGTACTCGATCGAGTTGGTCACGGCAAAAGCCCAAGAAACGGAGCAATTCTGAGGCTTGCAGACCAGTTCACGGAGATGATTTTCTCTGCCCTCGAAAACATCGTCACAAGGATCCGAAGAGGGCATCAGATATCGCCAATTCGAGTTGTTATACACGGGGACCGTGAACGGAACATGGGCTTTCACTCCCGTGTAGCGCTGCTTCGTGGTCGTCAGCTCTTCGAACTCCATTGGATCCCAATCCGCATAGAAAGTAAACTCGAAATCATAACGACCGCGGAGATTCCAGTCGTGAATCTTCTCGCACGAATCGATGAAGTACTCCAAACGGGTCTGGAACTCGGTCGTTGTCACATCGCGCGATGTGCACTTCATGGTTTCTGGCCATGCGTTGAGATAACGCAAATAGCCACTCTGATCGCAAGTATAATCCGATTTGTGATCCGTAGGATCAGCAGGATAAGCGGGTTTACCGCTAAGAGGCTTGCTCTTATCGAAGTCGGGACGAGTGTGAGCTTCCGGCACAGTGGTGTAAGGACTCTCTGTATCCGAAATAGCCAGTACTACAGAAAGAGCCGGCACCTGCAAGGAGAAGTCTTTATCAAACGAGTCATAGTTGACGTTGACCACCGCAGTATCTTCACAACCCACATAGTAATAACCAGGGTTCAAACAATACTTCTTCTTTGTTTCCAGACCATTAATCAGTAACAATCCGTTCGATTTACCCGTGATATCCGAGACACGAATTTGGCAGGCGGAGCTACCCGACACTGAAGAGAAGGTAACCTCGACGAATCCACTGGTGCAAACAAGTGGAGCGGTGGGAACTATCGTAGTGGGAGAAATTGTAGGAATGGAAGTTGGAGGTAATGTTGTTGGAGGAAGAGTTGTAGGAGGCAATGTAGTGGGAGGCAACGTAGTGGGAGGAAGAGTCGTAGGCAATAGAGTGGGGACAGCTGGATGCTCGTCAAGAGTTGTGTAGTACTCAGCCGGGAACATCGTAGGATCCATAATCTTTAACTGGGCATCGACCTGAGCAGTAGAACTCACCAAGGCAACAAGAAGCTGCGGCTCCTCTTCGGGAGTGGCTTCGATCTGACCATAGGCCGTGAGAGTATCCAAGAGTCTTCGATATGCTTCCTTTTTCTCCCAAAGCTGAATGTACTGCGCACTAATACTCAATACATTCGCGTACGCCTGGCGCACTGCACTCAGAACGTCATCCGTCCAGTAATTGTTCACGTTATGACAAGTAATCAAGAATGGAATATAGATCTTGCCTTCAGGAGGAATCTGCGGGATGCAATCTTCGGAATTCTTCACCCACACTCCATAGCCCTCAGGAGCCGAACAAGTCCACTTAACCTGACCAATGAAACCTGCTCCACAAGAAACATAGAGGATCGTTCCAACTACACTTTCAGGAACATCACTGTTAGCAGGACACGTAATAGGTGCTGGTGTAGTAGGAGGCTCGGTGGTAGGAATCTCAGTGGTAGGAATCTCAGTGGTAGGAGGTTCGGTGGTTGGTGGAAGAGTTGTAGGAGGCAGAGTGGTAGGTGGTAGAGTTGTAGGAGGCAGAGTTGTAGGAGGCAGAGTGGTAGGTGGCAAAGTTGTAGGAGGCAGAGTGGTAGGTGGAAGGGTGGTAGGTAACTCAGTAGTAGGCGGCAAAGTGGTTGGTGGAAGAACAGTAGGTGGCAGAGTAGTAGGAAGTTCAGTGGTAGGACCTTCAGTGGTAGGAGCCTCAGTAGTAGGACAGTCAGCGGTGGGAGGCAAAGTAGTGGTAGGCAAAGTAGTGGGAGCTTCAGTGGTAGGAACCTCAGTAGTGGGAAGTTCGGTGGTAGGAACCTCAGTAGTAGGAGCCTCAGTAGTAGGAACCTCAGCAGTGGGAACTACGGTGGTAGGAACCTCAGTGGTAGGCAAAGTAGTGGTAGGCAAAGTAGTGGTAGGCAAAGTAGTGGGAAGTTCGGTGGTAGGAATCTCAGTAGTAGGAACCTCAGTAGTAGGAACCTCAGTGGTAGGAGCTTCAGTAGTAGGAACCTCAGTAGTAGGAGGCAAAGTAGGAGCTTCAGTGGTAGGAACCTCAGTAGTAGGAGGCAAAGTAGGAGCTTCAGTAGTAGGAACCTCAGTAGTAGGAACCTCAGTAGTAGGAACCTCAGCAGTGGGAGGCAAAGTAGTGGGAGCTTCAGTGGTAGGAACCTCAGTAGTAGGAGGCAAAGTGGGAGCTTCAGTGGTAGGAACCTCAGTAGTAGGAGGCAAAGTAGGAGCTTCAGTAGTAGGAACCTCAGTAGTAGGAACCTCAGTAGTAGGAACCTCAGTAGTAGGAACCTCAGTAGTAGGAACCTCAGTAGTAGGAACCTCAGCAGTGGGAGGCAAAGTAGTGGGAGGCAAAGTAGTGGGAGCTTCAGTGGTAGGAACCTCAGCAGTGGGAGGCAAAGTAGTGGGAGCTTCAGTGGTAGGAACCTCAGTAGTAGGAACCTCAGTAGTAGGAATTACGGTGGTAGGAGGCAGAGTGGTAGGTATCTCAGCGGTGGGAGGCAAAGTAGTTGGTGGAAGAACAGTAGGTGGCAGAGTAGTAGGAAGTTCAGTGGTAGGAGCCTCAGTGGTAGGAACCTCAGTAGTAGGAATTACGGTTGTTGGAGGCAAAGTTGTAGGAGGAATGGTAGTAGGAGGTGCAATATAACTCAAAGTGAGTTCGGCAACTTCAATTCCCTCGCTTTCCGACTTTGAGAAATACACTCGATACATCGCATATCGCTGATAATTGTCAAAATCCCATTCATGAACCTGACCATAACCGTCCTGATACTGCCAAGAGAGAGTATGCGAGTCAAGAGAGTTCCAAAGAGATCCATCATTAGAAGCTGTAATTGTCACGTTTTCAGGACGACGTCTTCGAGTATTACCAGCATAGAATTGAACGTGGTTAATTATCTCACCATCTGGATTGAACGGTGTCCACTGAAGCCAGAAAGATGATTCTCCACTCGCAACTGATGAATCCAATAGAGTCAACTTTGTGTTCGAGTTTTTGTCCACGGCAAGGTAATAACGTTCATCATAGGAAGAGTCATAAAAACCAACATGAGATGCAATAACGGTTCCTCCAATAGCAGGAACAGGAACATCAGCCACCAAAGCATTACTCAAAGTAACTTCCGCAATTTCAATATCATTCGATCCTGATTCTAGGCATCGAATACGATAAATGTTATACGCCTCAGTATTCTCAAAAGACCAGTCTTCATGATAATTCCAGCCATTACTGCTAGACCAAGAAAACGTTTTGGTACTCAGCACAGTCCAAATGTTGTCTCCATTCGATGCAAGAACCGTGATGTTATGAGGACGACGATTACCTTCATTTCCAGCATAGAAAGAAATGTAGTTAAACACATAGCGCTTTTCATTATTCGCCTGCATTTGAACCCACACACCCTCGCTCTCCGGTCCATTATCCGTACCCATAGCCGTAAATTTGGTTTGCTTATTCCCATCGAACGCCTTCGTATAGCGCTCATCATATTCACCAGAATAATACCCTTCATGTGAAGCAGTAAAGCTACCACGCAGAGTAGACCAATTTGGAATATATGTCCAACTCAGACCCAACTCTCTCACTTCCACACCTTGGGATGATGGACGTCCCATGTAGATTCTGTATATCGGGTAAGCTTCATCATTTTCGAAGGAAAAGTAGTTATCGCTAGCAGACAAACTCACAGATGAAGATTCCCATAATACATCCCATATGTCATTTCCATGACTAGCCTGTACAGACAAATATCGTGGGCGGCGATTGTCTTCACTTCCAGTATAAAAGCGCAAACGATTGTAGACAACAGGCACATTACCTATGGATGCCCACTGTACCCAAACGTTCACTGTTCCCGCAGCAACATCAGCATCTTCAACGTAATACTTGTTGGAAGTTGACCCATCCATGGCGTATATAAATCTTTCATCATAGTTGGAAGAATGCAATCCAATATGAGAAGCTGTTACAACACCACCGTTATAAATGGTTGATTCTTCATCATTTAATACGGTAGCTGACAGCCTATCATCTCGTAAGTGCCGACTCACTTTATTTGTACTCTCTCCACAATTACCCAAAACGCACTGGGCAGATACTGTAACTACAATTAAAAATTAAATACTTTATAATTACTCAATAATACTAATAAAATACACGTGCTGACCCTCATTAATAGACTATTCTATTTTCATCATCATTACCAAGATTCACAAATTAACCGCGAATGTGTCTAACTAACCATTAATATAATGGGAGATTAGTATTAAAACAATACTAATCAATTTATGCTACATAATGAATTACATGTCGAATTTACTGGGTAACCAACCCTTACAAGCCATTACTTCAATTCCATCAAGGTACTTTATGGATTTGGATATTATAATTGATCACAAATTACGGATTAAGCATACGGAATACTTGAGAGTCGAACTCTATATTTGTTATTGTTATTACTACAATAACCTAGTTTTAATGGAATTCCAATATTATGGGGTAAATTTTGCTTTAGAAATCATTTGAATACTCCGCTAACTCATTCATAATCAACCAGTAAATCATGGCAGCAGTTGATGGATGGGTCAATGACGTCGAAGATGTGCTTTCCAAAGCCGAAAGTGCCTATCGGCAAATCACACAGGATACATCGCTCGACGACAAGAGAACGCTGTTGGTCGAGTCAAGAAAACTTGTATTTGCATTGTTTTGCGCTGAGTTGTAGATGAACGAAGCAAAAGATAATTTGGATGCTTTGGCTGTACAAATCAAGAAGCTTCCGCGAGAGTCTCAATTTAATTATCTAAATGTGCAAATACAGCGTTTGTATGATTGCTAGAAAAAGACTGCATTTTCTGAGCGAATCAAAGTGCTGCAGTCGGACCTGAAATTCCAATTCCAATCGATGGAACGCAAGGATCTATTTGGCGAAGGGAAGACCGATGGTGTCGAAGGAGGAGATATGCTGATTCAGCATGCATTGCAGGTACGCAATACTGTATAATGACAAGGAATAGACCCAAGGAAAGACGATTGATGCAGCTAAGAACACGCTCCTATTGCTCCACGAAACAAAGCAAGTGGCGTTGGAGACAACAGAAACTTTAGCGAACCAAACTGACCAGATTGGAGGAATGAAGGGGAATGTGCAGGATATTGATAATCAACTAAAACGATCGGAGCAGGTTTGCATCGTTCTGCACTCTACTAATATGTTTAGCTGATTCGCACCTATCTGGTTCGAATGATGACGGACAAGATTATCATGGGCCTCGTTTTTATTCTCGTTGTGCTGATCGTCGTCGCCATCGTCTTCTATTCGCTTTTTGGAAAGAAAAATGAAACAACCAGTGAGAAACAGGAAGGGTTTCATGAGTTGTAGCAGCCCCGACAGCGCCTCCGATCGTTCCATCGTTCGTCAAGATCGCTTTGAAGAAAACAGGACAGTCAGCATTGATGTATCTTAGAGAATAGTGGTTTTTCTGTGTTTGTTTCAGAATTGGGGCCTTTTGAGTGGATTGGTCCCAAATAGTGGGAAGATGTTCTTCTTATTCATTTTGGTTTGTTTTCGAAAGGGTATTAGCTAGAATGCTCCGTTTGAAGGAAGGAATTTTGGGAAACAAGGACCAGAAGCCCGCAAGAAGGGCTTACGTGAGTAAACCCGCTCCGGCCACCGAGAATAAGCAAACTGCTCAGCCCCAGATTTTGGGAAGATTAAAGATGGGTCACCGTGTGATTCAGTTGAAAAAGAAGTTGGGACAGGGAGGTTACGCTATTGTGTACCAGGCGATGGACGAGGACACGTACAAGGAGTACGTGCTCAAGAGAATGGATTGCAAGGTAAGAGGAGCGTGTTTGGTGTGATGGTAGACCCCCGAGATGGAGAAGCTGTTGGATAAGGAGTTCAAGGTGCTGCGTATTGTGCGCGACCACCCGAACATTGCGAAAATCTACGCTCTGCAGAAGCGCAAGGCTCCCGGCGGCTGGGAGGCTCGTGAGCTGATGGAGCTGTGTCCGATCGGTCTGTTCGACTACCTGAAGGTGCTGGAGAAGGACAAGAAGTACCTTCCCGAGCAGGACATTTGGGAGATGATGTACGATCTGGTGAACGCGATCGGCTTCATGCACAAGCAGAACCCTCCTCTGGTGCACCGCGATCTGAAGCTGGAGAACGTGATGCAGGGGAAGGACGGTCGTTGGAAGCTGATCGATTTCGGGTCGGTGGTGTTCGGCACGGTGAAGCTGGCGACGAAGGACGACGTGGACCGCGAGGAAGAGCAGATCGAGAAGTACACGACGCAGATGTACCGCGCGCCCGAGATGGTGGACTTCTTCGGAGTGAGCGAGATCACGCCGAAGACGGACATCTGGGCGCTGGGCTGCATTCTGTACACGCTGATGTTCCTCAAGCAGCCGTTCCTCAACGCGAGCAAGCTGGCCATTCTGGGCGCCAAGTACACGATCCCGCCGCGCCATCGCTACTCCGCCGAGCTGGTGGATCTGCTGAAGCGAATGCTGACGCCGGAGCCGGAGAAGCGCGCGTCGGCGGTGGAGCTGTTCAAAATAATCAAGGCGAAGGTGGGGAAGCGCGTGCCGCGGCGCGTGCAGATGGTGGCGAGCAACTTCCACGACGACGCGGTGTCGGAGGAGGAGGAAGAGTCGGAGTCGGAGTTCGACGATGAAGTGATCACGGAGGTGGGAGTAGGGAGAGAAGGAAGCACGGGTGAGGCGTAGAGACCGAAGCGGAGAGGCGTGATGGGCAATCGGTCGCAGCCCGATCGGATGCGATTCCGCGAGAGCAGCGATGACGATGATTACAGGCCGAGAAAGAAGAAGGCGTCGCGCTATGACGATGACGACGACGACGATTACAGACCGAGAAAGAAGAAGGCTTCACGCTATGATGACGAGGACGACGAGGATGATTACAAGCCCAGAAAGAAGAAGGCGTCGCGCTATGATGACGACGAGGACGAGGAGGAAGAGGAGCGTCCGCGTCCCAAGAAGAAGCCCGCGAAGAAGGCGTCGCGCTATGACGACGACGAGGAAGAGGAAGAGGAAGAAGAGCGACCCAAGAAGAAGAAGCCCGTGAAGAAGGCGGCTCGCAAGGTGGTGGAAGAAGAGGAGGAAGAGGAAGAAGAGCGTCCGAAGAAGAAGGCGGCGAAGAAGCCCGCCAAGAAGCCCGTGCAGGAAGAAGAAGAAGAAGAAGACTTCGGAGAAGAGGCCGAGGAACTCCAGGCCGGAACCCCCATCGAGGAGGACTTCCTCAGCTGGTAAACCTAGCCCTGCCGCTGCTGCTGCTGCCACTGCCACTGCGCTGGTTTGGAATGGAGATACCGCGAGTGTTCGTATTTACTTGTACACATTTTGTTTTTTTGAAAATGAATCTTCCGCCTCCTGCGCTACCACCCTCAGATATCGCTCTTAGGGAAGGAATTCTCTCGGTGTGTGAGAATATCGCTAGGGGAGGCGATGATGTTGAGAATGCTTATCGTGAGCAAGTTTATTCTATTTCTTAGAGTATGAAATGGTAGGAATTGCCCAATGCATTGTCAAGTTTTGCATATTTGGGTAGAGGGTGTGATTACTTTTGTTTTCACCTTGCTTGCTTGAAAAATCATCTATCCAAAGATGAAGAAATACAAATGGTAAGGATTTACTGTCCTTTTCACAATAGACGCGCAGTTTTACATTTTTGCCCATAGTAACATTCAGACATAGATTCCGAGTTGTCAAGAGAGGATTTGGAAAGAATATCTCGTTACTTGGAGCAATTAAAAGGTGTGTGTTATTTGGATGTATAATAAAAGGTTCTGCAAGGAGTATCTCCGAAACCCGGAAGTGCTTGCTGCCTCTATTTCCCCAAAAAGGATACTCCATTTGTCGTTTGTTATATCAGAAGTTCTGCTCGCTCACAACCTTTTCAGAGAAGATCGTCGTTCTCTATTTAGTCAACGATCTCGTTGCCGCCGGCCACAGAACCTATCCGGGTACCATGCTCTTCATTGACCTCTCCTACCCATCTAGGCCTTTCTGACTGCATCAAAAGCTACATCGACCTAATGCTTTACGGGATTGTCCGTTCTCCTTCTTTCCTTCCCGAGAAGCTCCATCAGCTCGTGGATCTCTGGGACGTTCACCGCCTGTAGGGTTCGAGCCCCGCTTTTCTCTAGTTTTTCTCCCTCCACCATCCAGCGATTCCGTGAAATCATCGCTGGAAACACTGTTTCCTCGCCTCCTGCACCCCCTCAGCCACCTCGACCCACATCATTAGCACATGATCCCCGATGGCCAGCCGGTGGTTTGCTGAGCGAACTCTACGAAGAGCACCGCAATCTAGGCGTCAAACCGTACACTCCGGTGGAGCGCGCAGAGCTGCGAGTCCGGAAGCCGAAGGGCGGGACCGGGCGTTTCGACGAAGATTTGATTGACCTGATGGCGAAGTACGAAGCGGGCGAATTGTTTGCAGCGGTCGACGAGAAGCCGCGCGAGTACGGAGAGGAGGACGTGGGCGAGGGAGAGCTTATCTTCCCCGCGGAGAATGCGAGGAATTCGATGGAACGGCGGTCGAGAAGTCGATCGAATTCGATGGAACGGCGAAGGAAACGGTCGAGATCGAGCGGAGAACGTTCGGATTCCTATGAGAAACGACCCAACTCGCGGAGCAGAAGCAGAAGCCAAAGTCGAAGCAGAAGTCGAAGCAGAAGTCGGAGCCAAAGTCGAAGTCGAAGTCGGAACCATTCTTATTCATATCAAAGCTACTCACATTCACATTCACCATCTCGAAGTCGAAGTCGAAGTCGAAGTCGAAGTCGAAGCAGAAATCGAAGCTATTCGAGATCTTCACCACGGTCGAGGAGTTTTTCTCGACACGGGTCAAGAGATGCGCGATTTTCTAGAGATGCATACAATAAACATCCGTCTCATCCAACGCACGGCTCTGAGTCGTTTAGAGATTCGCACGATTCACGTTTCTCTCCTCGCCGAGGTAGTTTGGATCGAAGAAGCATGTTTATTATTATCTCTTTTATTGTAGGTTACTCCCACTATTAGAGAAGGCTTTCCTGCGTTTCTTTTCTTTCTTTCATTCATATTTATCATTCTGACTTGTTTGTATTCCAACACGCTATTTCTGCACAATAACCGTTTTGAACGTTAAGTCACTTTTGGCAAATAATAGAAAAATGACCAAACTTTCTAGCCTAATTTTGCTAGTATTTCTTGAGAAGTAGAATAACGTACTAGTCTTTTGTTTTTGCTGTGGTTCTATCTAATGGGCTGGGTGGATATTTTGGAGAGTATATTCGATGGAGAAGCTACGAAGAAGGAATGAAGGAGATCAAAGAATCAAAGAGACCAGGAGTTGTGTTAATTCACCGTGAGTGGTGTGAATCATGCCGTACAATTGGGAGATATTGCAGGGATGATATTCCTTTGATTAAAATGTCAAAGAAATTCGTGATGATTAGCTGCCCGAATGGAGAGGAGCCTCAGGATGATACATTTAAGATGGGTAATTGCTCTGTACTTGTTCTAATTCATAGATGGTTCGTATTTCCCCCGTCTTTACTTTATCAACCCTGATGGATCTGTGAACTATGATATTGTGTCGAATCCTAATATTGAGCGATATCAGTTCTATTATTCTGGTCCTGAGGATATTATTGATGCGATGAAGCGAATGATCAAGGATTTGAAGTTGAAAAAGCAGCGAAGACTAGCTCGTCAGGCAGCAAAGGAGGAGTTGAAGGATGTGGATGATTCTCAGTTCCAGGCTGAGGATTTGTAGTTTGTTTGGTCGTGTTGTTTGTTGTAATGAGCTGAATTGCAAAAGTGTGTGCGAGCTTTCTAAAGATGGATTGCTTTATCGTTCTTATCAATGGGTTGAGGGAATGAATCGTGTACTCCTAGCACATACAACCACTAGATGAAGATTGGGATCATTGTTCTAAGAAACAGAGCAAATTATCATAGAAACGAACCAAAATTAAACGAACTAGACAAACATTTACTTGCTCTCCTTCTTGGATTTCTTTTCTTTCTTTTCCTTCTTCGCCTTCTTTTCCTTCTTTTCCTTTTTGGACTTCTTCTCCTCCTTAGGCTTCTCCTCCTTGGGCTTTTCCTCTTCCTTGGGCTTCTCCTCTTCCTTAGGCTCCTCCTCCACCTTCATCTTTTCCTCTTCCTTGGGCTTCTCCTCCTCCTTAGCCTCTTCCTTGGCCTCTTCCTTAGCCTCCTCTTCCTTGGGCTCCTCCTCCGCCTTGGCTTCTTCCGCCTTGGCTTCTTCCGCCTTGGGCTCTTCCGCCTTGGGCTCTTCCGCCTTGGCTCCCTCTTCCTTGGCCTTCTCCGCCATCTGCGACTTCGGTAAGAACTGTCGCACCGCGATCGCACGGCCCTCCAGCTCGGTTCCGTTCATTTCCTCGATCGCCTTCTTCATCGCCTCCTCCGTAGCGAAGCGGACGATTCCACGGCCACGGCTCTTTCCGCTCTGACGATCCTTCAGCACGGTGCACTCTTCCAAGTTACCATACTTGCTGAACGCCTGGCGGAGAGAATCATCGTTCACGCTCCAAGCCAAACCTTTCCATTAAACCATGATCCGAATCGTACTGGTGATGATAATCTTGTTCGTGTCGATGAATTCCTTGGGAGCAGCCTGCTCATGCTGAGGACGATCCTTATTCTCCTTCTGATCACGCTTAGGGCGCTCCGTGGCCTTCTCCACCTTAATGGTGCGACCATCGAACTCCTGACCATCAACCACAAACCACGATCATACAGCTCCGTTTTTCTCAAGAGCATTGTTGAAAGCAGCCTCAGAGGCGAACGTAACAAAACCAAAACCACGCGATTTCTTGTTTTCTCTGTTCACCATCACCTGAATAATAACTACCCAGCCAAACACCTACACGGCTATCAGTGATCTCACCGCACTCCTGAAAATAGTCATAAAGAGCACTATCATCACAACTGAAGGGCAGACCTAGAGGTTACATAGCACAACAGCTTGTTACCCAGGACAATAACCTTATTTTCGCTCATGTCTACAATAATTTGTGAAAAAGGATTATTAGAGGAAGGAACCATAAAATCCGCCCCGGTAATTGATTGGATGCCCTATTTCTCTAGACCAATCAGATCGTGTTATTTCAAAATCTTTGATTTAGTTTTCTGTGAGTATGGAGTGCTCTGACCTTCCAAAAAACTTGAATTCCTTTTTGGAAGAGTATTTAGAAAAGATCGGAGATGATTCAAAAGAAATAAAGCGAGATCTTGAGCTTATTCAGCAGCTCGACGAGGTAAACGCTCTTTCTTTGTACGACCATAGAGGTACACATCTCTTCTTCAGGAAATCGAGGAGCTTAAAACCCAGCTGTTGGATACTGCGGAGGAGAGAGTGAAAGCGAGCAGTTTGTTCTCTTCTGAGATGTGTGATGTGTAGGCATTGACAACGTTGATGAACTGCTTTCAAAGGACTATTTGTTTTTAAAGTTCAAGGAAAAGACGGGAGAGGCAATTGCCGTCTCGGAGGAGAAAGTTCAAATATCTCAGAGAATCACTCGGTTAATGGACAATGCCATCGCTCGTTTGTCAAACAAGATCGATGAATTTGGAGACGAAAGGAAAGCAATCGAAGAATCGCAAGCAGAACTAGCGAAGAATGCGGAGCTACGGAACTCAAAGAAGAAGCAAAAGGAAGAAGCAATTATGACAGATCCAGCTATTGCCGCCGCTGCTGCTGCTGCTGCTGCTGCTGCAGAAGAGTCTCAAACGTATTGTACATGTGGTAAAGTAGGGTCAGTAGAATCCTGTTAGTTGTAGCCTTCGTATGGAGAGATGATTGGGTGTGATAATGATAATTGTACCATAAAATGGTTTCATCTGCGGTGTGTCGGGTTGGATTCCATTCCTGAGGGAACTTGGTATTGCCCGATTTGTAGGCCGCTAATGGAAAATCAGAAAGCATAGTTGCTTTGTTTGTTGAAAATCGTTCGTTTTTTGTGGTTTGATAGTTTTTGAAAATGGCTGGCTGCAATTGTTCTATATATGTGCTGTAAAGAATCAATATAAGATTGCAAATGCTGCTCTTTCTTTTTCCATTCAACACTCATCAAATTATAACTTTTCCGGGTATACTTCTGTCTCAAGCACAAGCAATATCTGTCTAGAATTACAATAATCAAACTGACAATGCAATCGTTGCATGGGAGTTGGATTCCCACGGGAATGAGTGGAGTTACGTTGGATCGTAATTCAATTAGGATCACTCAATAGCAAGATTGTTCAACGAGTCAAATATGCCGTCTTTGGATTTAAAGACAGGAAGTGTAAATAACTATATTACCGAGTTTCTAAAGGAGATCGATGACATCTTTCTAAATCCTGAATTTAACACGTATGCGATTCATTCTGTCTCATAATTTGCATAGATTGGATTATGTGCTAAACATGATGAACAGGTCTCAAACAACTGAGGGTATGTATTGGGATCATCGTTAATCGGTTAGGAGAGAAGAGGGAAATGGAATTTTTAGACAAACAACAGCAGGTGATCGAGAAGTGTTTAGTGCCTGTTGTTCAAGCCTATTATAATGACTACAACAAGAGCTTAGCGAGTTTAACAGCAATTTGTGATGATTTCCGCAAAAACCAGGCAGAGGTGATAGAATTATCGAAGCGCATCCAAGACGTGAAATCTAAAATGTCTGGGAATCGCGGCGGCATTAAAGATTTGTTTTATGAAAGAGTGGGGCTTGTTACTGCAGTTTGCTGATTGTAGCTCTTGAAGGAATACACTCTGAAATCCCTTAAGAACGTGGAGTATATTCGCCAAGCTCCGAAAATCATGGATTCTCTGATCTCGAGTCGACTGTAGATTCGCTGCATGTTCGTGAGTTTTAGCTTCATTCGAGCGAGCAATCTCTACAACGAAGTGGCGACTCTCGTGAACGACAAGAGCATCTCCAGCATTCCAACGATCATAACGCTGCAAGCCCTGTGGGAGACGAAGCGAAAGGATTTGGAGAATGTGATGATGGACACGCTGCTTTCGTATTGAATGGGACGAGCTGCGATCGTAGAGTGGTGTACAAGGGCGATACAATGGAGTGGCCTTCCTACAAGGACGAGAAATACGATTATTTCGTAGAGATGGAGGAATGGGTTGAGTGGTAGGAATTAACGGAAGAGAAAGAGAAGGAGTTGGTGACGAATGGAAGTTGGAACTGCAGCAAATTCACAGTCATCGCGGTGATCATCAAATCAGCAACCATTTTGGGTGGGGATTCGAGAGGGCTGTGAGAGACAGGATGCAATCTAGCGGCGCAGAATCGCTTGCTGAGCAATAGCGTGTCGAACATCAACGAGATCGTGCTGCGGTTCGTGAACCAGGCGATCGCCCGCATTCAGGACCCGAAGGATCCGCTGGTGAAGGGAGAAGCGGCGATGGAATGGACGCTGAAGAACATTCTGATTACTTGCGAGGATGTGCTGAAAACACACATGTAGGGGAGAGGAAATCCAGTGAATTGGAAATGAATGGATGAATTTGGATTGAATGAATTGAATGAATTGAATGAATTGAATGAATGAATTGAATGAATTGAATGAATTGAATGAATTGAATGAATTGAATGAATTGAATGAATGAATTGAATGAATTGAATGAATTGAATGAATGAATGAATTGAATGAATTGAATGAATTGAATGAATTGAATGAATTGAATGAATTGAATGAATTGAATGAATTGAATGAATTGAATGAATTGAATGAATTGAATGAATTGAATGAATTGAATGAATTGAATGAAATGAATGAATTGAATGAATGAATTGAATGAATTGAATGAATGAATGAATGAATGAATTGAATGAATTGAATGAATTGAATGAATTGAATGAATTGAATGAATCATTGAACCACCAATTGAATGAATCATCGAATTCATTGAGCCATCAAATGAATGAATCATTGCTTGATTGAATGCTCCACTACTGAATTGACCCTTTTGTTTCCCCATTCTCATCCCATCTAGTTGCTGTATCGAGGCTTCTCTCAACAGCGTGGTCGTCGGCAATCTCGACTACGACAGCAATATCAATCCCCAATACAACACGATCGCCATCTACGAAAGCATTCAGAGCGCCATCAAGTCCTTCATCGACCGTTTCATCAGCGTTTCCCCGTTTCCTCACCCTCATCCCCAGCTCCCCACCACTTCTTCTTCGCTCTCCGCCCTCAAATTCGCGCAGAGCAAGAACGCCAAGGGCATCTCGATCTCCTTCTCCTTCGCCGCGTCGCCCGCCTGGGTGTCCAGCCAGCAGACCGTTCTGAGCGGTTCGCTTCCGCCCTCTCCCTCACCGCTAGACCTCAACGGAAAGCGGCTCAACACGAACGTGTTCTCGCAGCTGGCCGATCCAGACCCGCTCTATCTCTGCCCGATCTACTTCTACGTGAAGTCGTTCATCCTGCAGTCCACTCTGCTGGCCAATCGTTCGCCTTCTCGATTGGATTGAGTCGCAGAATCGCTAACTCGCATGTCGCTTCTCATCGACCGCTTCCCCAAGAGAATCGACACCCATCAGGACGTGGACAGCATGAATTCGCTCATGATGCTCACCAATTATCTCAACGAACACGTCGAAAACGATCTCGCGCCCGCTCTTCTCGACAAGGCCGTGTCGATCGTCCAGTCCGCCGTTTCGATCCCTGAATCGTTCATCATCAACGAAGAGGATGGGAAGCAGCTCAACGTGCATTCGATCGCTTTCGATGAGAAATAGTGCGTTCTCAGCCTGATCGGCGGATTCAAAACCATGGAGAGCAGCATCATGAAGCTCCAGCAGAACTACGATGTGGCCATTCCAAGTGCGATTGATCGGGGTTTTCTCACGCGCAGGCCTCACCAAAATGGTCGACTCCATCGCTGCCAAGTTCACCAACCTGATCGACGAGATGGTTCGCAATAGTTTCGCCAAGAAGCGATGCGATTGGTTCGGAAACAACGGACGCATGCTCCTCCTCAACAACCCCAACTACAAAGATATCATCGCCGAGATCTCCGGTTTCCCCGATTTCGTGCGTCCTGGTTTCCACGTTTCCCCATAGAGCTTCCCGGTTTTGGGCGAGCGCGAGCGCGCGGACGAAGAAGCGGCGATGAATGGCGATCTGCTTTCCTTCTTTGTGGATCCCGTGGAATCGGATCGATTGGCTGACGATTAGCCGATCGATAAAGAGCAATTGCTACTGAACGCGCGGCTTCTGCTGCTGTCCAATCTCTGCGAAGGCTCCGTGTCGATCATTCGCGCCATTCTCGAAAGTTGGTTTTGCTCGTTGCGATGAATCCAAGCCAAACAAGCGCGTCATCTCAACTTGGATCCCGCGTTCCCTGTGGATTTGGTCGGCGCGCTGTGTGGAAGTGACGCGTAGGAGAACTACGACGGCGTTTTGGATCGCTGCGTGCTGCGATTGAAGGAAGTGATGGACTACGCACTGGAATTGCTGGGAAACGAAATTAATGGCCGAAGTTTTTATTACATCAGCAAGTGGGACGAGGGAAAGAGAGAGGATTGTGCGTTGTAGACTCGCCGATTCGTTCAAAACGAACAGCTATAACAACGTGCCGCCTGTGATCATGGAGTTAATGAAGGACATGAAGGGCTTCTCCGATATCGTCTCCAAAATCGTGCTTCTTTCTCTCTCCAAATCGAAGCGTAGCTTTCGCCAGCGAAGGTTCATCTCCTCGGAACGCAGCTGAAATCGATGCTCTCCATCCTCATGATGCGCGTAGCTCTTGAACGAACGAGCGCGATGTGTAGTCGATCACCCACACGATGGTGGAAGTCGTGGACCGCAATATCATCCGCACGCTGAAGCAGAGCGCTGTGTGCTGCTCGCAGATCATGACGATGATGCTCCCCATGAGCGAAACCATCCGCATTGCGCGCGATTTGAACGATGTGAGCAAGGCGGGGTGGGTTGAGAATAGTATTTCTCGCTGGCGACGATGAAGAAGGAGGAGATTCGCGAGTATATCACTCGCCATCCCACGCGATTCACAAACCTCGACTATATGAATCTGTTTAAGATCACCACGGAGGATCGAGAACGCGACGACGCTGCGATCGATTGGATTGAGGATATTCTACAAGCAGCGAAGGCGGAGAGAGCTGCGAAGGCGAAGGGTGCTGCAAAGTCGAAGGGTGCTGCAAAGTCGAAATCAAGAATGTAAAAAACTGAATCATATTGTGGATTGTTTGTATTGAGAAAACAAGCCAAGCTACGAACTGCCAAAGATGATTGAGGGGAAATAGTATGTAACAATGCCTTGGTAATAGTCGACCCAAGCAATTCCTTGATCGACAAAGGAATCCAATTCTTTGACCCATCGGCCATGGTCATCGGTTCCCAAGTCAGACACACATATTTTCCCATTTTGTCTGTTCGCTTTTGAAAGGACTTTGAGTGAGTCCACGGTGAAGTTCATATCTGATGACTTAATATACTCCACGACTCCATCCCTATCTTCGATGGTTTCGATCGTGAGCGAATTGGATAGACAGGAAAGCTTTCGCACAGCGGTACGAATATCATCGCGGTGGACATGCTCAGCGTTTTTATTTTGATTGAGTCGTTCCTTGACTTCCGTGAGACGGATCAAACCACCGTTTTCATAACGTGTGTTAATACAGACTCCGAGCACACGCATTCCAAGCGATTTATAAAATTCATCCAAATTCTTGTTTAATAATCCTGCTAAAAACCCTTTCTTCTGAGTAAAAGGATCGACTCCGATATCATTGCAAAGTTTGTAGAATTTCTTTTGATACTCATCATCTCCCTGTAAAACTTCCTTCTGATTTTCCACAATACGCTGTAGGCAGGATTGTAAAGTCAGAACTGAACTCTTTAACGTTTCCACTCTTTTTTGTTCTTCATCATCGTCCAGCTGTGTTCTTTCTTCCATTCTTGTCAAGCAACAAAACCCAGTAGACTGGATATGCAAAGCAAGCTATAATGATATTCTGGGTTAAAATTCGAATTTCCCGCGGTTTCACTGACTTGATGGATTGACGCTTTTCTTTTTCCTGAAATCTTACTGAGCGTGATTGCAATCCATTGCTCCTATACACAGCTCCATGTCCAACCAAAATAGCAAAACTATATTATCAACTTGCATATTACTAGTTGAGAATAGTAATACACGACCTGCATGTTTTTAAGAATCGATGGGGTATCTTTGGCTATTTTGAGGGTTGCCGCGGGAATGCAGCCGTTTTTCTCATATATCGCCTCGATCATATTCTACTCATTCTAATAGAAGGATTCTATAATGCAACCAGGTAGGTATCATGAAATATATGATATATTGTTATTTTTGTAATATGGGTTCGTTGCTAAATTTGTCTAGAAATAGAGAAATACGTTCCTCCGCATTTGCGACATGCAATAGCGGACAACAGTCAAGTAGCGAACAGACCGAGGCCCTCTGAGACCAACTCGATGGCAAATAGGGGCAACAGCGGTTATTTATGGAAACGAAATTCAGAGGGAGGGTCATCTGATAGTTACAATCCTCCTGCCAGCTCGAACAGCAGATTCCAAAACTCCAGAGAAATGCGAGATGATCACTCCACCCACAACTATTATCCGCCACACGCCACTTCTAATCCGCCAATATCGAGTCGTTGGGCTGGATTGGTTCAGGAAACATATCCACCTCGCCGCTGGACGAACCGACGCGGAGCCTACAAGAATCACCTTGGTTTCCATGGTTCTTTGCGCCCTTCCAGATTTTCTGAAAAGGAGTTATTCGAGTCAATGGAACATGTAACGGAAGGAATAAACTTTGATAACGTACGTGTCGAATGTCTAACTCTCACGGGAAGTACGACAACATTCCAGTCGAAGTGAACGGTGACAACATCCCCGAGCCCATTCCCGAGTTTTCGGAAGAATACATTCCCAAATCGCTTCTCGATAATATCATTCGCTGCGACTACAGACGTCCCACCCCTGTGCAAAAATACGGTCTCGCCATCGGCTGCATTGGCCGCGATTTGATGGCCTGCGCGCAGACAGGTTCTTTTTTTTCTCTCTCTCATTTGACCGCAGGCTCGGGCAAAACCGCGGGCTTCCTGTTCCCCATCATCATCTCCATGCTCCGCAACGGTCCCAGCAAGGCTCCGCTCCCCGACGACTACGGCGATCGCTACTTCCCGACCTGCCTCATCCTCTCCCCGACGCGTGAGCTGGCTCTCCAGATCTACCAGGAATCGCAGCGCGTAGCCCCTTCCTTGCTCCTCACGAGCAGTTCTGCTACTGCACCGGCATCGCCTCCGCCGTCGTCTACGGCGGCACGCCCATGCGCGAAGTCCTGGACTCGCTTCGCTCCGGCTGCGACATCCTCGTCGGCACGCCCGGCCGCGTCAAGGACATGATCCAGCGCGGCATTCTCGGCCTCGAAGGCATCACGTTTCCCTGGTTTCCTCTTTTTACTCGCAGCCATCTCGTGCTGGACGAGGCGGACCGCATGCTGGACATGGGTTTCGAGCCGCAGATCCGCGACATCGTGGAGCAGTCGGGCATGCCGCGCAACCGCCAGACGCTCATGTTCTCCGCGACGTTCCCCGACGAGATCCAGCGCCTCGCGGGCGACTTCCTCATCGACTACGTCTTCCTCGCCGTGGGCCGCGTCGGCGGCGCCGCGCAGGACATCGAGCAGCGCGTGATCTACGTGGAGGACGCCGACAAGGACTCCTACCTCCTCCACGAGCTGGAGAACTGGGGAAACGGACGGATCCTGATCTTCGTGGAGACGAAGCGCAAGGCGGACATTCTGCAGCGCTATCTCACCACGCAGCACTTCCAGGCCGCGTCCATCCACGGCGACCGCTCCCAGGCCGACCGCGAGGACGCGCTCAGCGCGTTCAAGCTCAACCGCGTGCAGATCTTGGTGGCGACGGACGTGGCCGCGCGCGGACTGGACATTCCCGACGTGTCGCTGGTGATCAATTACGACACGCCGCAGAACATCGAGGACTACGTCCACCGAATCGGACGCACGGGGCGCGCTGGAAACACCGGCGTGGCCATCAGCTTCATCAACGAGAACAATCGCCCCATCGCGCGCGATTTGTACGATCTGCTCGATGAAAATAGTCCCGATTTTTGGATTCACTGAGACGTAGACCAGAAAATCCCGCCCTCGCTGG
Source organism: Blastocystis hominis (assembly GCF_000151665.1). Classification (NCBI taxonomy): domain Eukaryota; class Bigyra; order Opalinata; family Blastocystidae; genus Blastocystis; species Blastocystis hominis. The sequence goes on from NW_013171820.1 coordinate 100,641, forward strand.
GAGAGCTCTGCATGTCGCGCCCGCGAGGCCGCTCGGGACGAGGAGGGTTCGGAGGCCGCGATATCCGACATGGAACTCCGCGAGCGACGCGTAATTTTGGTCGCAATGGAGATCGCGCTGGGAAAAACGGATACACAAGAAAGGGAAGCGGGTATAGTCAAGAGAAAGAGGCGCTGGAGAGCAAAGATTCTTGGAGATAAGAAGTGGAAAGGGGTGGTAATGTTCCTTTTCGGTGTTTGTTGAAACAAACCGTTGTGTTTTTGTTTTTGTTTTTTTTATAAAATGAAAATACGCAGACGTTGATTCTTTTGGGATGGGGCGGGATAAAGTGCGATTTACGAACTGGAGGATGTGGGTTGGCTCAACTTTGAAAAAAACGCGTTCCAGACCTCTGCAACCCGCGCTGTATCATTGCTCAGACATCAAAGCAGTGAAGTAGTCTTACGACATCAATTAGTTGCTCCATATTCATGTTTAGCCTCTTCATACTATTTACCACATCTTCGAGAGACTATCCTATTATGATAAACAAGGGTTTTCTTACTAAGGTAATTTCCTCAATAAGTCGAATCTTTTCATCATGGCCAGTGGACTACGTCGTACAAATTACACTTCCTTACCAGACTCATGATAAACAAATCCAAGGGAAAAAATATGCAGGAACGATTGGATCATTATAATTTGAAAAATACCTGAGCCTTTATATATATATATTGATAATGGTATGGTAATAGGTTATGACTTTTGAGTGAAAACAAGAGAAATGACAAAAGACAAGAAATTGGAAAAAGTATTCAAGAATAAAATATTTGTGTGATAAGGGGTAATGGAAATGAGGTAGTGAAGAAAAGAATTGGATTCATTGGATTCTTGTGCCAGTACCAAATGCGAGCTATTCATGTAAACGGCAATATTTCAAATCCTAATGTGAAAATAGCTACAGAATAGACAAGAAGATTGACCATAACGTTTTAGAATGACTTACTTTCATCAATCTTGCTAGACATTACAAAATTTAATAAAAATCATGCGATACAAACACTAAGACTACCAGAGATAACAAAGAGAACTTCCACACAAAACATCAGAAGTAGCTTTGATAACCAAAAATCACTTCGCAAAGCTACAGAATACTTATAGGAACCAGATCAGAGTGTGAATTTGCCAGGGATTATGTACTTCCGAAGTGCACATCACAATATACTTGTTATACTTTGTAATAGCCATCCAAAAGAAAGTTATATAAAATCGTTAACAGCAGTTACTAGATTTATGGTGCTATGTCACGAATTGAATTAATATATATATTAAGGTCGAATCTAATGTTAGTGACAGTTATGTGATATTTCGGCAAAACAATTTACCTGATGAATTTATAATAAGATACATATAAGACAAAAAGAATGCTGCTGATGTTTTAATTGGTTATCCTTACTCAGACTGTAAAATCGATACAAGACTTGTAAACTCGAAAATGGATGGTGCTTTAACAATTGTTAACAGTGAAAACGTTGTTATTGCAATACTGAATATCGATAATGGAATTGCGACAGGACCCTACATCCCAAAAATGACATGAGTGGCTTACCGTATTTAATGGGATATTTAAAAAATGGATATCGTCATGGAAGAGGGCAAGAGTATGATCTAAATGGAAAAATGACATTTGATGGATACAATAATCAAGGTAAACGAATGAAAATACATCAAGTTCCTGAAATGAAAAGATATTGGAAAGAATTAGATGAAAATGACATTGTTACATGTATTAGTAAACGGGATGATCATCGAAACAAATATGGGATATGTTATCTCTATAATAGAAATGAAATATCATGTATTCGTGAATGGAAAAAGGAAAGGAAATGTACATTGTTAAACAGTTTAATGGTTAAATAATAACTGAAAATAGAAGTTACCACAAATGATATGAATATGGGTATTTAAATGGTAAAGGACATGGCGAAGAGTTGTCATACAAAAGAAGATTTGTTTATCAAATATCTATGTGGATTCATGGCCATAGTACAAGAGAAATATGGTTCTATTTAGCATTATTATTAATAATAATGACTGCGATAGCATTCATATATGTTTCTATTACAATTAGATTCTTGGTATTATTGTGTTACTAGCAAGCCTAATTCTTTTAAAAACAATATATAGATTACTATTTCACAACATTGATGGTGTAGAATACTGTAAAACGCTCTTGGTATCGAGATTCAACACGAATTGATTGCTTTGCTCGAAAGAAAATCCTTTTTCTCCTTCTCTCCCATCAAATCCAAATCCAAATCCAAACTCAATCTCCAATCCACTTTCCCTTCCCTTCCCTTCCCTTCCATTCCATTCTCCAACAAACAACTCAATACCCTAAATGACTACGACTCTTCCTTCGGGTTTTCCTCTTCCTCTTCCTCCTCCTCTTTCATCGCAGCCGCCCTCTCTTCCTCCTCCCGCTGCTTCCGCATCCGAATCTTCTCCTCCTTCGGCCTACTTCGCACGCATTTTCCTCGCCTACTTCGGCGCATTATCCAGCAAAATCAGCATGAACGTCATGTTATCCTTGCTGTCTCGCTCCAAACACACATCCAGCAGTCGGCAGCACGCCTCCTCCGGCGTCTCATAGCTCTCCTTCGCCTCACTCGCCGCTCCTTCGCCTACCAGCAGCTCGTTCATCACCGGAATCAGCTCGTCGGGGCGGAAAACGTCCCAAATCCCGTCGCACGCGAAGATCAGATAGTTGTCCGAGGGGTCGCGCGCGATCACGCGGATGTCCGGCTCGCAGGACACCGGCTGCGCGATCGGAGACAGCGATTTGTTCTGCTTGTAGATGAAATCGCCGAACGAACGCGACACCGCGAGATCGCCATTCACGCGGTTGTTCAGAACGTACCCACCCGCGTCGTAGATTCGTTTTTTCTCGGATTCCTTTGCAATGAAAGCGAATGCGAAGCCCTACGAGCGCGGGCTTGTGATCCACCGAGAGAGGGCTGGCATGGCCGTCGCGGGACAAAACGCAGCGGGAATCGCCGAGGTTTGCAATAACAAAATGAGAAGGAGACACAAAGCCGCAAATTGCCGTGCTCCCGCTCATTGCCTAAAAATCAGCGAAAACGCGCGGAAATAACAATATTCGCTTCGTGGATTTCATTGTCAAATGCAATGATCGCGTCACGGAATGATTCATTGAAAGCTTCTGTAGGAGTACCCTAAATCACACAAAATCGAGAAAAATACTGAAAGAGATTGCCCCTTCATCTTTTGCTTCATTGAATCCACTAAGTTCTCTCTTCTTCACATCAAGCGAAACATGGAGAAATACATATACGAAGAGGTTGCTGCGCCACCATGTCCATCAAAGACTCCAAAAAACCCGCAATCAGGTAACCATTCAAGCTCAGGCTCGCAGATGTGCTGGTCCTACTTCTGAGCCCTTAGACCCGCTCTCACTTCCATAGAGATTCTCCACCCTTGCATTGAGACTACTACTCCCTTGTTTCCTTTGAAGGTAAACGAAGTAACATCCTTATCTACTACAGGCTGGTTGAGAATATTACCCATTTCGAGAAAATGAGTTCTACCAAGTTTTTTAGAGAAATGGAAATCATGTAATCTCCCGCGGGAAAAAAAGCTCTCATTAACAAACAGCTGATACTACACTTTTCTTACTCTTCCTTCATAAACACGCGAACTGTCAGCTTGTCGCCCAAACGACTGTACGTATACCCAGACCGGCGGAACATGTTCTTCATCTCTCTCACGTTCTGAAACGCGGGCTTTACATCCTCCGCAGTCAGAACAACGTATTGGCGGACTTTGTTCACGTAACGAGGAATTAACTCTCTCGCCACATTCCAGTCTGAAAGTGAGTCAAACGCTTTGAAATCGAACTGTTATCCGAGATATCTATAAAGATCGTGTCAATGCGAACGCCATCGTTAATCAAAGTGTCGATTGTGTTTTCAACGAGAGAAACGGAGTGTAAATCGTCTATTACACGCTCTGTCCAGCGATCCTGAAGAGTGGAAGGAATGGAAATTGGCTGTTTTGGTGTGTGAATTGACTGGATCAAAGCGAAAAACCATTCTATACGATGATTGAGGGATTAAGCGAGGAATGTAAAAACGGAGTTTCGAATTCATCTCGGTCGTGGTCTCCTATCGATACAGCCACCCTTTTCGTTAGAAACACAGAGAAATGACACTTACATGTTTGACACACCGTCCACCTTCAGTTTGAATGATTTCGCAGAGACCTCGACATCATGAACAACGGATTCTGAAATAGAAGGCTTAAAACAACACACATACTTCGAGTAGCAAGAGGCACATTCAGACCTTTGCGATTTTTATCTACATTTCCAGTCCATCTCGAATTCATACATTGATTTACAGACAATTCCATGTTTCGATACTTGTCATTGTCCCAATCCGCATTGAATTCTATGGATTTACTGCAGCTCACTCGGCATACTTCGCGTGATTTCTGAGATTGAAATCGAATCAGGTTGTTTGTTACGATTCATCCCAATACAATAAAAGAGAGCTCCAGAGCAAGCAACAAAGGCGATTATATAGAGAAAATTCGATGTGACACCTTTCATAAAATACACTTTCTGTTAGACTTTGCTCTTTCCTCTTTTTTTATTTTGGATTTCCATATTGTTTGTTGTTTTCACTTTGTATCTATCTGAATATCTCTATCATTTTTAATTCCTCTCAATTCCAAATGGTACAATCCGCATTCTCTAATAACAAACATTAGAAACCAAGCTCAAACGACTAAAAGTACGGTAAGTTACTGCTGTGAGAGCAATTTTGTATTTGGGTAGTCCAGTTCACCCAAACTAACAGTGACAAACACAGCAGCGAAAGAGCTGTCAAAGCGAAGCTGCTTTTTTGACAACCTCATTATATCGACATTGGAATGACCTCAATAAGTTATTTGTATAATGAAGATTCAATATCGGAAGTCATTCGAGAAAACTCTCCGCCATTCCATGATCCGAAGGGATTCGACAAGCTATTATCTCTCGCAGTAGACTCAATCGACAAGTTTCCTTATTCTCATCTCTTTTCTACCACCGTATTACAGCGAATTGCCACCGTACCCCAATTCCCCATTTTCACGCCTAGCACTACACAGAAAATTCAGAATATGACTCTTCCAAATCTCCCAGCCAGACCGAAACCATGGACCCGCTCCTGGTTTCGTCCGTGAAAGAAACAGACCCGTTTGTTGAAGACTTTGTTTCCTGGTTCATCCAGCAACGCATCCGCAAAGGCGACGTACTCCTTCTCTACCACTCCACCAATTCTAGGCGCAGCTCCGAACCCTCTTCTCTCCCTATTTCAACGACCTCTTTAAGAAGCAATCCCTGAAAGAGCGTCTTCAAACCGCTCTCCATTCCTTTTCTCTCTCTTCCGAAACGATCCAGGATCTCCAATCGTCCTGGAATCGCCACGAAAACCAACCCTTCCTTTCTCTTCTCTTGTTTTGCGTTCTATTTGACAAAACCGAGCAAACCACAATTCTTTCACGCCAAATCGAATCCATTCTCCACGAAGAATGTAACGCTCTCCTTCTCTACGATTTCGTGCACCACTCTCGCATCGATGCCGAGCCGCCCAGCAGCATGTGCGCTCATCTCCAACGCGGCTGGATTCAATGCGAATGTACGTTCGATTTGGCGGGAATTTTATGCAGCGATTCCACTCGAAAAGCCGCACTTCTGGACGTTTTCGTGCTGCGTTCGCTTCTGGAACTGCGCGGAGAACGTTCCGTTTCTGCAAATCGACGTGTTGTCCCACACAATCGAACTCTTTCTCAAAGCAAACACGCTCTGGGTGCGCATTGGAGACGACGAGACGGAGTCGCCATTCCGCATTTTGGATGACGTGTGGACTGGAATCGATTTTGTTTATGATTCTCATCTCGAAATTCGTGTTTTCGAGAAGAGTTTCCTTATCGAAAAAGCGTGTCCAGGATTGAAATCGTGTCGGTTTGGGAACGAAAGCACCACAATGGACGTGCTGTCGTTCCAAGCCAATCAACGCCAAGTGTTGTTTTCGTTTTCGTTTTCGTTTTTGCTTGGTATGGGCTTGTAACGCTGTAGAGCAGCAGAACCTTTTTTTACTCCCATCACTTCCGATTTTTCTTCCCGTTCGTATCCCCTCTCCATTTCCTTCTGGAATGCCTACTGGGGAAACGTGGAACCGCTTTCCGTAACGGAATCGACGCTCCTCGCTGCGATGAAAACCGAAACGCTTTCCGCCAAACCAACGGAGGAGGAATCAAATTGGACAAATCTGCTCGAATTGTGGAATGACAGAATTCAGAAGTATGCTCGCTTTCGTGTTTTTTTAAACTAGATTTCGAACGATCAACGTGAACCACACGCAGACATCCACTCCTCCTTTTCCACTCCCTTGCCAGGACCAATCGGCCTGCCTTCTTCTTTTGATCACACTCACATTCAATCACCCCTCTCTTCTCAATCTTCTGGACAACACTCTTTCTTTCCACATGCCCCACAAATCCCACCCCGCTTTAACTTCCCTGCTTCCCCTTTTACTCGACATTTCCACTCGCATGGAAAGCAAAACGCAGCACAAACGCGAATCCGAAGAAAACCAGCTCGACGAACAAACCAATCTCCCCGAACGATCCCCCTCCGCGTAGTTTCCCCGTTTCTCCGATCACAAATAGAGAAGAAACGGGCTACACTCGCATTCTCCAAATCATCTCGACCCACTTTTCCTCTTTTTTTGGCAGCACGGAAGCCCAGCTCGACTACTTAATTTCTCTCACAATCGCCGTCACATCGCCTCTGCTGTCTCCCAAATCCACTTCTGAAAACCGAATCGCCGAGGACGTTCTCGAAGCGGTCTGTCAGAACCACTTCCTCATCACCGAATTCGCTTCGTCGCTCATTCCAAACCGCGACGTTTTGCATTGGCAGCATCGCTATCACGAGCTCAACGCCGATTTGATCCGATTCGACGCGTCGATTTCCACTGCAGGCGTCGCGATCAACTCCAAAGGCGACTTCGTAATCAACAGCAACCCCAACCGATCCAAGTTCAACGCGGCGTTCTGCTCGCCCGCTCTGGAGAGCGGCGTGATTGAGATCAAATGGCGCTTGGAGGACGACCGCATGAACGACGAAATGACGTGCTTCGGCTTCACGACGAGTCCTTTCGAGTCGAATAAAAACTACGAGGAGAGCCAATCGATGTGGGTGTATCGCTGTTTCAACGGGGATTTGTACAGCCAGGGACGGAAGCTGGAGAGATCGCTGGAGAAAGCGCACGCAGGCTCGGAAATCACGTTTCTGTTTAACTTGGACGAAGCGACGGTGTCGATTTCGATCAACGAACGAGCCTATGGCGTCGTGTTCGCCTCCATCCCGACACCTGTCTATCCTCTTGTTTTGTTTTACAACTCACAACCCCCACAGCGCGCCGTTCGCTTGGTTTCGGTCACGTGCCAATCGAATTCGATCGCTTCCTCCTCCTTGTCGAGCGAGCAGCCCGAAGCTTCTTCAAGCTCGGGAAACGTGTCCTTGCTAATCCACCATCTTTCAGAGTGTGTTTACTCGCCTTCTTTTCCATAGATGTTACTTCACCACGCACGACAAATCCATTTTGTTCACGCTCCAAATCCTTCTAGAGCGCCTTTTCAGCTCCTCCCAGCTGCTGCGACGCTGCGGATTGTACGACGATGTCTCGCCCCCAGCCACGAGCGTCCGGCTCTCTGGCTCGCTGTTAGATTGGTGTGACGAGTGTTGGTAGTTTTTCTGCTCGGCTTTCACGCAGCAAACCTCCCTCGCAGCTCTCGCACCCTCTCCACTTCTCCACCATCCACACCAATCTTCTAACGGCGTCCGAACATGTCCTCACGCACACCGCTAGCGACCACTGGGCCTTTGCGTCGTTTGTTCTTCCGGAGCGATCGGACGCTCTGTGGATCGTCCGCATCACCTATCACGCAACGAAAGAGCCGCAGCTGATCGTTGGAATCATCGAGGAGACGCAGGACTCCGGTTCACTCATCGAGCGTCGCTCACATGTAGACGAAGTGAATTACGAAACGTTTCTGGGCAGCGATAAAAACACGTGGGGCTACAAAACATCAGGGCAGCTGTATCTTTTTTTATCTCCTCCTTTGATTGGCTAGATTCCACGGGAATCAATGCACGGGCAACGTGATTCGATCGAGCCCTCAATCCTCGCTCGTGTTCATCTTCGACGGCATCCAGCGCGAAATTCGCCTCCAAATCGACTCCATGAACCACGTGACGCTCTTCGACTCGCTCCCAGAACACTGGATCCCCGCGATTGCTCTTCTCCGCGAAGGTGATTCGGCTTCTGTGGATCTTCTCCCCTCGATCACGTCGGTCTCGCAAGAAACGCGTTGGTGCGACCTGTACAAATCCTACAAAGGCGACGTGTATCTGGCAGGAGAAGTGAGTGAAAACGTGGTGCGCGTGGTGGAGTTCGTTCTGCAGGACCTCGTAACGCACTTGAATGAAGGCGAATTGAGCCAGAATCGATTGTATGGGATCGAGTGTTGATTGAGACGAAGGCAAAACTATCTGAACGACTTCATTTATCCGATGCTCGCTACGATCTGTCTGGCTTCATTCACCAACGAGCAGTGGACTCTTCTCTCTTCCAAATGTCTCATTCTCATGAAGCGTCTTCGACTGTTGAACCTCCAAAACCCGTTCAGCGAATTCTTGGAGTGCCTTCTGGTCCAGTTCCTGTTCTCCTACTCGCAGCCACTTTGCCATTTGACGCTTCTGCAAGGCGCGGTGCATGGGTTGAAAAGCAGCGAATTGGCGACTCACAAGTTCGGAGAAACGGCCATCGAAGTGGATTGGAACCGCGAAACGGACGAAGAGCATGTGTGTGAAGAAATGATTGGAAACGGAACCACGCGAATGAAACGATTATTCGAATTGTTGAATCATTCCTTTCAAATTCCCGCCAATTTGGGCAAAAAATGGGGAGAATTGGCGGGGATTTTTTGTCGATCTTGCTTCACCTTTTGTTGTCACCATCTCTCCATGATTTCTCTGTATCGGTTCCACGTTTCCCCTTCTCTATAGAATCGATGCCTTTTCCACATACCTTCTCACATCATCATCATCATCTCCACTTTCATCTTCCATTTCAACACCCACCATTCTCACCATTCTCTGGAAACACGTCACCTTTCTCTTTTGCTCGCGCGTTTCCAATCTCCAACCCGATTCGCTCCAGCGAATCATCGATCGAATCCAAACCCTCACACTTCACACCGCTTCCCAATTCGACTTCAACGCCGCCACACGTCCCTCCACTTCTCTCTCCGTCGATCTCGACGAGACTCCACGCGTAGTTTCGATCGAATTCCTCGACGTGTAGAGCGTTCCAATCCCCATTCAAACATTGTATTCGCTGCCTCGCTCTTCTGCGATGGTCGAATCAATCGATTTTTCGTCATTGTCTAGTCCGCAGTCTTCCAGTCGCTCGAAGAAGCGTTCAATTCGCCGCTCGCAGCCTCCGAAGTGCTGCAGACCATGAAAGAGCAGAGCAGTTATGCGATGGAGAAGCTCCAAATCGGAGAAACCATCCGCGAATGTGTGAACGAATTCAGCGAGGAAACGCCCGTTTCGGTGATTTTGACGTGTTTAAAATGCCTGAAATCGTTCGATTCCTCGCCGATTCCGATGATTTGCATTGAATTGCAGACGGCTCTGCGCGAACAGCAGCACCACGCGATTTCTTCGCTGGTCCATCTGATCTATTCGATGATCATGAAGGGCATCGCGGAAGGCGACCACTTGCTTTCTCTCGTTTGCTTTCTCTCCTTCCATTCGACGTAGTTACTCCACATTCTGAACTATGATTGGTCCGAGGAAGACCTCATTTTCCTCCAGCAGCTCGACATTTTCACCACCCTCGAAACGCTTCTCCAGAAGCAACTCGAGTTCCACCCCTCCCTTCTCTTTCTCGAGTGCACACTCGACCAAATCGTCATCATGACGCATCGTCTCACCCACTTCTACCACCCTCTCGCCGATGCCTCCTCTCCCTCCTCCAGTCGCGAGTCCACGCTCTCTCATTATCGCTCCAACTCCGTCGGGCTTCCCTGCATCGTCTCCCTCACCTCCTTCCTCTTCTCGTTGCTCCAGCAGCTCGCCACCAAGCCCGAATTTCAAGGCCTGCTCACCACCTCGATCGTCTCGCGCCTCCTCCAATCGCTCCAGCTCCTCCTGCCCTCCTCCAAAGAAGGAATCGTCGACTGGATCCAGACGCTCTTCCTCTGCCTCGCCATCTGCGACCCGTCCGCGCAAATCACCATCATCTCCTCCATCGAGCTCATCCTCCTTCTCATCCCCAACATCTCCGTCCACGACGCCTCCTCCATCACTTCTCAATGCTTCGCCATCCTCGTCGGATGCTTCGCCAACCTCTTCGCCAGCGACGTCTCCGTCCTCGTTCTCTTCGTGAAGCAGCACGTCTGCGTGCAGCTCGTCCGCCGTCTCCTCCACCTCCCCGTCTGGCAGTCCATCGCGCAGGACGAGCTTCTCCGCCTGCTCCGCTCCGACGACCCCCACGAAATCCTCGCCGGCTGCAGCGTGCTGGGCGGCGAGCTGATTGGCCTCTTTCCTGGCGCTCCCGCCACGTTCACGCCGAAGAAACTCCCGGTGAACGAGAAGACGGGGATCGGCGAGATCTACCGGCACGCGGAGAATTGCAAGGTGCTGGAGATGGATTTGGAGCGGGAAATGGCGACGATCCGGATCTTCCGGACGGGAGAGGAGCGAGAAACGTCGATCTGCTCGCTGGACTACCGTCCGCCGCTTCGCGCGGAGCTGCAGTTGTTCTCTGCGTCGCACGTGAATCAGCTGTTCGCGCTGTTCGACGCGCATTGCAGCCCCGATCGAAAGTAGCGATCTCGCCGTCCATTCAGCCGTTTAGGATGGAAACACACATCCAACACGAGGTGGAATCGCACTTCTTGCAAGTGTCGATCACCAAAGCGATGGAGCGTCTATTCCGCTGCATGACGTCCATTTCTATCCAGCAGATCGACCTCGACTTCGTCTTCGCTCTCCTCAAACACAGCCTTCGCCTCACTCACACGCCCGGCATTTCCGTCGTCCCTTTCATGATCCACATCGCCGTCTCCTCCGCCATTTCCCAGTTTTTTTCTCTCTCTCTCCCGCCATTCCGTAGATTCAACGAGTTCACCGCGGTTTTCCAGCCGTCCTCGCTGCTCCCGATCCCCGCTGCTTCTTCTTCTTCTTTTTCTTCGTCGTCAACTTCGTCGGATTCCTACGCGCCGGTTGAATTCATTCAGTGGGAAATCGGCCGCGACGGCGAGGCCTGGAAGCCGCTCTCTCGCGACGACTGCGACCTGCTGAACGAGCTGGTGCGAAGCGACGTGGGCGCGTGCGTGGTTCGCCTGCAAGGAACCGACAAATATCTCCTCGACACACACGAATTCTCGCTCGTTCACATCCATTCCGGGTATCTTTCTTTTTTTAATTTGATGTTTTTTTCTAATGCATAGAGCGGAGTGGAAGCTACGACAGGGCTCGGCAATTCCTTCCGTGTCGGACATCCTCATCGGCATGGGTTTCACTCCGAACCACGTGGATTTGGCGGTTCAATGCCACGGCGAAGACATCGAGGCCTGCATTCAATTCATTCTCTCTCTCCAAGCCTCCAGTCCCTCCGCCTCCGATTCCTTCTTCCCCGCGGAATCCAAATCGGGCGACTCGCTGCGGTCGTCGTACGACTCGGTATTGCTGTGCGTCGCGGACGAGGAATTGCCGAGTTTGACGGAGTTGGATTCGGTGAAGAAGGATTGCGCGAGCGACACCGAGGGCACCGACCGGTACAAGCGCTGCTATGGGGGCGATCTGAGCCAGATCGATATCTGTGAGGAGATTCTGACGAGTCATGCGAGCGGAAGCGGGAGTGCGAGCGGAAGCGGGAATGGAAATGCGAATTCCAATGGCAACGCTGCGACCGCACAGAATGGTTCGATCGATCCGGAGGAGCATTTCATGAACTATCTGTGGACCTACGCGTTCCGCTACGACTTCTGGAGCAAGCAATCGATCCGTACATTCCTCGCCGATCCGTCACTTTTAGGCCCGAATTCTGGAATTTCCCAATTAGACGCGTGTCGTCGCATCCTCGCCAACCGTATTTCCCCTTCTTCCCCTTTTCTCACATCCAGTCTCCAAGATCGTGACCATATTATCGCGGGAAATCCTCGTCCGTCTGCTCCTCCAATCGAATCTCCTCGACGAACTTCCAAAAGAACCCTCCTTTCTCTCCCGCTGCTGGAAAATCCTCAAAATCGTCCTCCTCCAAAGCTCCGCCCCTCTCCTCAAGCCCCGTCTCCAATCGCGTCTCCTCGACGCTCTCCCCGACTGGCGAAACGCCCTCGAACCGGATCTCTCGAGGGCGTTTCATCTCCTCGCGCTGCCGCAGTACGGCGAGAGCCGCAAGCGCAGCCGCTGCATCGACTTCAACACCGACTGGGACATCTGCGTGAACCCGCAGCTCCGCGTCCTTCTGGCCGTCTCCACGCTGCTCTCGCCGCAGGCCTGGAGCCCGGAGGCGCGCTCGTTCTTCCAGTGGATCGCCTCGCAGTGGATCGCTCTGCTCCCCAACGCCTCCTTCATCGTCAACGAAGCCGCCTACACCGCGCTCATCCACTGCGTCCGCGTCGTCGCCGAGGCCAGAGAGCCGTTTCTGCAGAAGTGGCTCTATCGTCAGCTGCATGGAATAACCGCGGAAGGCGTGGTCGTCGCGGAAATCCAGAAGGAAATCGAGCAGTGGCCGCTCTACTCGACGCAGCTGCAAAAACTCGTCGAATTGGCGCTGTTGAAGGATTCGTTGCAGCCTGTGGATGAAACGCCCGAAACGGAGAAATGGCATTGTTACCACTTTTTGAAAGGAGGAACAATAACCGTGAAAAACCGATTATTGTTCCCGTCCTGGACGTTCGAGTTTTCCATCCGCGTCGATGAAACGCTCGGCGAAACGCCCTTAATAGTGTGCAGCGAATCAGAAAGTGTGTTCCAATTCGTCCGAACCGAATCCAATGAGATCGTGTTCCAGTTCCTCGGCGAGAACGAATCCATTTCCTTCCTCTGCGATCTCCCCGCGGGATCCTGGACGCACTTCGCGTTCGTGGTGGACGCCGTGACTACCGTTTCATCCCTCCTCGCGATCTGATTGGTAGAGCTGCACCTTCTACGCCAACGGCTTTCCTCAGCCCCCCCAGATTTTCTCGTCGCCCTGCCATCTGCAGGCGCTGGGCAGTCTCCAGAACACACAAGCCTTCGACCTCTGCGAGGTCCGACTGTGGGCCTGCGCGCGCCCCGCGTCGCTCCTGCAGTCCTTCCAGAAAACAGAGCTCTCTCTACCGCTTGTAGGCCCCTTCTTGACGCTGTATCTGCCGTCGATCGCGAGGAAGGACGCGGCGTTCCAGCCGACCGACTTGCTGAACAGAGGAACGCGGTTCCACGCGCAGAACGTGGAGTTCCGGACCGGAGAAGCGGAGGTGTTCCGGTCGGTGCAGCCGAAGGAGACGCTGCTGTTCGATTACCGGGGCGTGTGGCGGTTCGACGCGGCGGATTGGATGAGCGGGAACTGGAACCAGGCGTGGAGCGTGGAGTGTCAGATTCGATGCTACCACGCGTTCGATTATTACCGAGCGGAAATACTGTTACTCGACGAGCTGACGGCCATCGAGATGGCGGGCGAGGCCGAGAAAGACTCGGCAATTCTGCGCACGACGCAGATCCACAGTTTGAATCCACTCACCGAGAATTGGATCACGCATTTGCGACTTGTTTTATCGCTTTCCCACCCCTTCACGTTCTCCTTCCAATCCACCTTCCCTTTCCACGTTTCTCCGATGAAACCGCCCACCTCGATCGGGTTCCACGTTTCCCTACACTCCTCCATTCTCGACGTTCCTTCCGCCACGCTCGTCCTCAACAAATCCGAAGTCAAACAATGGGGAATGGCCATGGCGGTCCTCCATCCCGCCCAGCGCACCGCGGTGATTCCTCAGGGCATCACTACGGGCACGTGGGCGTGGGATATTTCGATTAAACGTTGCTCTACACAATACATGGGGGTCGGAATCGCGTCTCTCGGAACCAAATTCACCTCCTATCTAGGCAGAGACTTCACCGGATGGGCCTTTCAGCCCACCGGAGAGAAGTGGCATGCCAACGTCGGCACGCCGTACGGCCCGCCACGGCCGTCCTACAGCGAGGGCGACACGATAACCGTGGAAATCGACATGGATCGAGGCGAGCTTTCCTTCTACAAAAACAATTTGTTCTTAGGCGTCGCGTTCGACAACGTGCGCCAGAGCGCCGTCGCCTCGAAGTACGGCGTCTTCCCCGCGGTTACGTGCTATCGATCGGGAGACATGCTGGAATCGCGGGGATTTCGGAATGGCGAAATCACGGACTATTTTTCGTCGCTGGATATGTTAAATCGCGTGAAATGGACGCAGATGTGGTCGAATGGAAAACGCCACGGATACGGAATGATCGAATATCAGAGCGGAGAAAAGTGGCACCGCGTTTGGAGAAACGGAGTTCCCGATGACCTCGTTGTGATCGAAAATGATGGAACGTGGAAAATTGAATTGTTGAATTGTGACGAACTCACTCATTCCGAAAACCAAATCGATGTGGAGGCCTATTTTGGACGAGCCGTCTCGATGGACGAATCCCTCGTCGCTCTGCTTCGAGCCATCGAATTACCCCCGATTTCTGCATCTCCAGAAATCAACACGATGGTGACCGTCAGCGGAGCTGGCCAGCTTTTCCCATCCCAGCTCTTCACGTTCTCGCCGGCGCACTGCGCCGCTGGAATCGAGCTGAGCGACGATTTGCTTTCCGCTCGCTGCGCCACCAATAATCGATGCATGGTGCTCGGCTCCCGCGGTTTTACCAGCGGAAAAGTGTACTGGGAAGTGTCCGTGGAGAACTGCGACTACGGAACACTATTCATCGGGGTGGCGGGGAAATTGGCGGGGAGCAGTCATCAGTGCTGGCGCGATTACGGGTTCGTAAGCAATCGGTCGTTCCAGGACCACGCCAATGAATACTTCTACGGCGTGCAGTTCTACAAGGGCGACGTGATCGGGGTTTTGCTGGACATGGATCACGGCGAACTCTCCTTCTTCAAGCAAGGCAAGGACTTGTACTACTCGCATCATTCGCTGCTGTCGTTCGGCGTGGCGGCTCGCAATCTTCACTCGAATGGAGGCGAGCTGCAGGTGATTCCGCTGTTCCCGTCGATCGGATTCAAGCGCTGCGGCGACGCCGTGACGCTGCGGAATATGAAAGGCGTGGAGGAGAGCGGGAACGACGCGGAGGGAAGTCTGAAGCAGGTGCGATTTGCGTATCATTTGATGCGAGCGATGTATGTGGGGAACCCGGAATTGCTTCCTTCCTTTGTGAGAGAGAGTATTGTGAGGGAGTATAGGAGAAAGAACGTGAAGACGGTGCTGGCGAGGGGAGCGATTCGAGTGGAGATCGATACGTCGCAGGAGAGGCTTGATCGGGTTTTGAGGGAGCGAAATCGGCTGAAAATCGGGCAGTTGATGAATGGAAGGAATGGGGTGAAGCGGATTGTGGGGACGAAGTTCGATCAGATTTGGTACCAGTGCGAAAACCATGACAGCTATTGGTATTTTAACGTGAACGAAATGAAGGCGATTTTGCGTGGAGGCGAAGTGAATCAAAACGAATCATTGAATGAATCATTGAATGAATCAATGAATGAATCCATCGATTTGAATGAATCCATCGATTTGAATGAATCATTGAATCCATTGAATCATCAATTGAATGAGTCAACCAACGAATCCTTCGATGCATCCATCGCTTTCAATGCATCGCTCCCTAATTCCACCGACTCTCCTCCCTCTCCCTCCGATTCCTCCACCCGCAAAGACCCCGACTGGAGTTTCATTCTGAAATCGATTTGCCGCGGGGACCACCACGGGCTCGCGGGCTCCGCTCTGCGCCTGCTGAACCAGAGCGTGCCCTCCTTCCTCCCCTTCACCCCGCTCACCTGGAAGAACGCGCCGTTCTTCGCCTCCTCGCCCGTGTTCTCCGCTCTGCCCTCGCTCTCCACGCTCTTCCTCGCCTTCAAACCGCTCCTCTCCTTCTCCTCCAAAAAACTCCTCTGGCAAACCGTCCTCACCGCCACCGCCGCTCACGCCATGAAGCTCTCCGACGGCGTGCAGACTCCGCTCACCGTTCCTGAGGTCAAGATCAACCGCATCGCGGCGCGGCGCAGCCAGCAGAGCAACGAGTCGCGCAGCGACATCCTCACGAAGTCCGTTCTGAACCAGATGATTTCGTCGATGGAAGTCGTCCCCGTCGCGAGCTTTCGAAGAGAATTCGGCCACGCGGAGGACGCTGGCCAAAAACGGAGCTTTTTTGTGAGGCTGATCGGAGAAGGCGTGTATGATAGCGGCGGTCCGTACCGCGAAATGATCGAGACAGCGATCTCGTTTGAGCCGTTGTACGTGTTGAATTTGGCCCGGAAATCGGCGAACAACGAGAACAATCTCACCAACGACGAAACGTTCGAAATCATAAACAACAACGACACAGACAACCCGCCCAACACACGACGCATGCAGTTCTATTGGGGCGTTCTGCTCGGCGTGGCGATCCGCGGCGCGATCTCCGTCTCGCTTCCCCTCTCCTCGATCTTCTACAAAAGCGTAGCCAACGAACCACTCAATCAAAACGACATCGAGAACGTCGACCTCGGCGTTGTCCACATGCAGACCAACTGGGACGAAGTCCTCGCCGCCTTCGGATCCACCTCCGAGATCATCGACGTTTTGCCCCTCAACCGACTCGACAAAACCAAACTTCTCTTCTGGGTGGACCGCGAACCGCGGTCTTTATGGTTCCAGCGCGTCTTTCGCGCCGTGCTCACGCAGAAATGGACAGATTGCGAGCTCGTGGTGCGCGGCATGGGCGCCGTGCTGCCTCTCCAGTGGATCATGCTCTTCACACACGCAGAACTCAAAACACTCATCTGTGGAAACGAGGAAATCGAGGTCCGCGACCTCCAGGAAATCGCGGAATACGCGGAAGGCGTCGACGTGCACGGCGACGTCATTCGACGCTTCTGGAACGTCGTGGAGGGGCTTTCCAGCGAGGACCGCGGGAAACTACTCGAGTTTGTGTGCGCGCGAAGCCGAATTCCCGCGCCGCCGCACCCGCCAATTTCGTTTAAAATCGCGGTTGTGAAGGGCGGCGATGAAATGCTGCCGCAGAGCCAGACGTGCTTCTCGATCCTGAAGATCCCGGCGTATTCGTCGGAGGAGGTGATGAGGAAGCAGCTGCTGTATGCGATTTATAACGCGCCGACGATGGAGCTGGACGTGCAATTGCATGATGCGGAAGGATGGGAATAATGCGCGTATGCATGTGTATATATTTGTTTATTTATTTATTATTTTTTTTGTTTGGTTGTTTGTTTCCTTACATTTTTAATTCGATTTCGTGAAATGGTGAGGAATAAGAATCATTTCATGCAAAAAAGATGAGACTTCATTTGCTTCTTGTCTTATTCGTGCTTTTCACAGCGTACTCTAAAGTATGGAATGCTCAAATGGGGAGTTGAGACTCTAGAAAGTCACAGTTGAACTTGAAGACGAGCGCGCGCTTTTAGATGGATCAACTGAGTCAAAGTGGTATTGTAGAAAGGTTCTTTTTCCAAAATACGTTGAATCGCTGCTTGGAGTCATTCCTTTCAAAAAATCATTCCAGTGCCTCCTTCCCGGTCTTTCTGGGGAATCTACATACGATGCAGTTCTAATTGATGAGATATCCGAGCCTACAAGTATTCCGTACGCAGCGGAGTTTTATTTTTAGAAAAACATGGAATCTATAATTTGTACATTATTAGTGCGAAATCAGCCTCGTCTCTTTTCGAGAATTACAACCTGACAGAATTTGTTAATTTCTATTGTTTGTCCACCTTGCATACTGCGTGTCCGCAAGGTTTTTCCGTGATCCAAAGCTTGAAGGAGATCAGACTTCACTCACCTTTTATCTTAGTTCGTCCACAGGATAACGCTGTCGATGTGGAGGAGCGGATTTACGTATAGTCGCCTCTAACACTGGACGATGTGAATCAATACGTTCATCGTGCTGGCTTAAAAACGCTTCGTTCGCATATTTTGATTCAGGAAGAAGAAGAATTGCCAATTCTCTATGCAATCATCTTGATTGCCGGATCGACCGTTCTATTCCTCGGCTTCCTTTGTGCTACTTGGTGTTGGCATGGAGCAAAAGAGAAGAAGGAATAAGCAGAACATTTTGGAAGGTTCTAGAGATACAATAGTTTTGGCACATATTAAGTTTCATGTTTGAGAAAATAATCGATTTGATTGAGCATCCTGAGGATTACCAGGATGTAGAAGCGTACCTAGCTCCTGGAATCGATTTCTCCATAGTGCTTATAAAGATGCGACCAGTGCGCTCGATGACTATCTGAAATCGGATTCGCAGGATAAAACCGCTCTCGAATTGAAGGTGAGAATTCTGTTAAGGACTCGCCGCTACAATTACGCCAAGCAGGTAGCAAAAACTCTTTTAATGCTTGGCGGAGAAGAGTCGCAGTATCTCTATTATTATGGATTTGCTCTTTTGTGCTCAGGTGATTTCGAAGGAGCATACAGCACATTCCACCGTGCCTATTCTCTGGATCCAGACGGCAGTTACTCTTTTGGAAGCCTCGCTCGCCAGTCGAAGGAATTGAACAATCTGAAAAAGAAGGGAAATGACTTGGTATCGCAGGGGAAAACGGAAGAAGCCGTCGCAGAATACACAAAAGTATATTGTTTATTGTTTAGTAGGGGGAAGAGTGTAACAAATAGGGCATTGAGCTCTGCAACTCCAAGGAACTGCAGTGTGGCTACGTCTTCCTGAACAATCGCGCTGCCTGCTACATGAATCAGCAGCGATACGAGCAAGCCTTGCAAGATCTCGATGCCTCGCTCCTTCAGTTCCCGTTCTCTCCCAAGACGTATCTTCGCGAGATTCGCTGCATTCAGCAGCAGAATTTGCAAGAACGACTGAGTGTAATTCCTTCCTATTATGTAAATGCTTTGTTTTGCGGTCGGTATTCCGACCCTGCGCTTCGCACCACTAAACGAGATTACATCCAATTCTTAAAACAACACAATGCTTTCCAGAGCAATGTCCAACCCATTTCGAATGATCACGAGCTCTCTCGCGTTCTCCGCATTAATCCGGGAACGCTGATCGTTCTAGACATTTTCGCGTCGTGGTGTGGACCTTGCAAGGTCACATTCGAGTTTTGGAATAACATGTAGAAGCTGGCGCCGTTACTTGATGAAATGAGCGTTACTCATCCTTCTGTGATCTTTTTGAAGGTGGATGGAGATAAAGTCCGCGAAGTCTCATCGAAGTATCAAGTCGAAGGTTTCCCGACGATATTGTTGATTCGAAACGAGAAAGTGGTTGACAAAGTGGTGGGATATGCGCCGGAGGACATTGAAAGCAAAATCGAAGGCAAGTTGGAGATGGAGATGGATTTGGTCTATGCCTAAACATCCGGATGATTCTCTTATTGGTACTCGTTTTTGTTTATGATGTATCTATCAATCGGAAACTCATTACCAATTTTAATATACTTTTGATTGTTTGTTAGAATGACAAAAATCGAGACTTTTTTGGATTTCCTCAGAATAATCTGATGGAGAACGCAAACACTGCTCTGGATGAACTGAAGATGATCGTCAGCGGGATGGATACAAAAGCGTCCCAGCTTGCCGTGAAGAGGATTAAGGAGATACTGGACGAGAATCCTCAGATTGTAAATGAAGCATGCAGACATATAGAAGTATTTTTCAAAGACGTAATTGGTTTTGCTCGGGATTTACGATTCTAGGCCCCTGTGCAACATAAACGCTCGATTTTATTTCTACTCGACTATCTATTCAGTTTCCGGATGATCAATGTGTTAAACTACTTTTGTTCTTCTCTTCCCAGTATTCTCGGGTCGTACTATGAATCTGTTCGATTTGATTGTTCGAATTAATAAACAGGCTGGAGATGAGTTCCGAAAGGAATTAGGTTTTATCGTAGGAAAATGGTATCAGCAAGGACTCGTTCCTTACTACATCATCGACTTAATCAACGTACTTTCCGTTCCTTTTCTCACATCCACAGCGGAAAATCTACTCCATCTGCACATCTCCCGAAGAACAGCAATCCTGGCACATGAACTTAATGACGAAAGTAATTCCTCGCCAAGCGCAGCCCGCGCCTCCCATGCCCCAGCCCAGCCAGCAGGTGTTAGTATACGACGGCATCGACACAACGAAAAGCGAGCTGAACGCTCTGTTCACAATCAACTCGGATTTGCTCGAACGCAAAGTCCACGCCGTAAATCCGCGCGCTTTTCGCTCACAAACAGACCGTTCAGAGCCATTTCGAATACGTGCGTGACGTCTTCCTCTACCAACTCGAACAAAACAAGCGGAACAATGTTCCGCAGCCGGAGATCCGGCCGATCGCCGCAAATCCGGACATCGGTCCGATGCATTTCGATTTCGACTGGGAAAAAGATCGAAAAACGCTGCAGAGCGAAGGGCGACGCTACTTCTTCAACCTCGAAAAGAGCTACCGCTTCTCCTGCGATCACTGCGGCGTGCTCATTCGAAACGAAGTGGAAGTAGGAGGGATTTTTGGAATTCCAGAAATAGTACAAAGCGCATTTGTCGAACCATCTGCGCAATCGCGAGCTTTTCGAGCGGCAGAAGGTCAGTCGCGGCTGGCTGAAGCGGCACGTGGACTGGATCGATGAGGGCCGTCGGAAGGATATTCTGGAGGAAAAAGAACGAGTGGGGATGGGAAGAACGTTTGAGAATAGGAGCCGAGCGCTCGCGTGATGTACGATTTGAATTATCTGCGGTGCGGAATCTGCGGAGAGCAGCTGGAGACGGAGAATGTGAACGATGGCGTGGATAATGGGTTGTTGTAGGGGAGAAGGAAGGGAGCGAGGTGTAGCTTTAAGGACGTGGTGCGACCGGATCCGCAGGGACCGATTTATCACAAGGGATGCTATCGGATTCAGCAGAAACAGAGGGGAATGTGAAGAGAGAGAGAGGGAGTGGAATAGAATGGAATGATGTGTTTGTTGGATAAAGAGGGAGGGAAAGGAAAGAGAGAGAAGTAGGAAATGAGTCTATGAATCAATGAAACTTACAGTGAATGAATTGAATGAATCATAATACAATCCACAATCCATTCTTCAAATGATTCTCTCCTTTACAACCATTCAATTCAATCTTTCCATTCAATTCATTCAATTCATTCAATTCATTCAATTTATTCAATTCATTCAATTCATTCAATTCATTCAATTCATTCAATTCATTCAATTCATTCAATTCATTCAATTCATTCAATTCATTCAATTCATTCAATTCATTCAATTCATTCAATTCATTCAATTCATTCAATTCAATTCAATTCAATTCAATTCAATTCAATTCATTCAATTCATTCAATTCATTCATTCATTCATTCATTCATTCATTCATTCATTCAATTCATTCATTCATTCATTCATTCAATTCATTCAATTCATTCAATCAGTCTATCCACACATATTCCACTCCATTTTCCAATCTCTTTCAAACAAACACTCCACACCATCGCCATCAAACTACTCTGATATCGCTTCGCCTTCTCCACCAGCTCCTTCACCATTACTTCCCTCGCCGCAATCTTCTTCTCCCACTCCGCCTTCACCGCTTCGATCTTCCCTTCACTCCCTTTTTCCTCCCCTACTTCTCTCTCCACCTCCGCAATCCCGCGTCTCTCCGCTTCGCACGCTTCCTCCGCTTCTTCGCTCGCCTCCTTCGCTTCCTTCGCTTCGCGACGCAGCCCTTCGATTTGCTCCGCCTTCGCGCGCTCCTCGTTCGCCACGCGCACGCGCAGATCGTCCAACTCGCTCTGAAACCGCTGCGCCTGCAATTGGAGTTTCTACCGTTCCACAGTTTCCACAGTTTCCACCTTTTTCTCAATGGTTTTATCGGTGAGCTGCTGTTTCAAGTCGCGGATCTGCTGCTTTAGTGTTTCGATTTGTGTCTCCAACTCATTCCTAAAATCGAGCTGTTTTTTTATTTCCTCCAGTCGCTCCACAACTCCCCCCAATTTCTATGGAATAACCGCGGGACATCGCTACGGTGGAAGCCTGGCTCATAATCGCGGATTGGGATTGGAGGTCGGTCAGCTGATTGCTCAGCGTTCGACATTCCGCCGTGAAACGCGCGTATTTTTCGCGGTTATCGACCACTTCTTGCTGCCATTTGATTGGACGCTGTGAGTTCTACTTTGAGTTTCCGCGGGGAAAGAACGATTTGGCTGCTTAGTGTTTCGTACGTTTCGTTTTCTTCTTTGATTTGTGTTTCGAGTTGTTGCTTGCAGTGAGGAGTTTCATCGATCATTACGATGGTGCGCGTGATCTCGCGTGTTTCGATTCGAATAGAGTTTCCTATCTCTTTGAGTCGCTGCTGCTCGAGATTTAAACGCTCGATTTCCTCCTCTAAGCCTTTGTTCGTTTCTTTCTGATGCACAATGATGTCGCGATCGTACTGCTTTTTCGCTCTACATATCGAAATAAACAAATTTTAAATTACTCCAGAGCGTCGCGTGTGGTTTGCTTCAGTCGAATGTCAATTTCGGTCCGACGTATCTTTTCGGTCAGTTCATTCTAGTTGAAAAACGAATTATGTAAGTAAATCTACTTTACGAGTTCGGTAGGGTTGCAATTCTAGCACGATTTGGTCAGAAAAGCTAATGAAGTTTATAGCGGCGCTAATCAATTGCCGAAATCTTGCTCCCGTTGGTTGCAATAGATCAGATAGAGAGAAATCGTAGACGCAACAGGTTTCCATGAAACCCTTTCTATTGAGTGAATCATCCGAAATAAACGTTACAAAGGCTCAAAGGCATTGATAGCAACCAATATCGTAGAGTATCCATCAAGTGAGTACTTTTTTGCTGTATCTCGGTCAAATGATGTGATTTCGTCAGATGGAATGCCGGAGCAGACGCTCATAAATTGAACCAGTACCTCAGCAATCTTGGCCGGTTTGGGACTGTTGATTTCCTCAATCTCCAACGGAATATTGAGTTGTTTCATCACATTCACGATTTCATTGTCCTTTAAAATCGGAAACGAGTACTTATCATCCATCCCTCAAACAAAAATTTGAAATGTTTTCTCTCCTTTCTCCAACAAACAACCCAATCGTATTATTCCTTCATAATCCGCATCAACTCTTCCATTTCTACACATCAATCCATTCCACCAACAATCACCATCCGGATCATCTTCCTCCTCCTCCTCCTCTTCTTCTTCTTCCTCTTCCTCTTCATTTTCATTTTCATTTTCATTTTCATTTTCATTTTTCTCTTCATTCTCTTGTTCATTCTTCACTTTCTCCTCCTCCTCCGCTTCTTCTTTTCGTTTTTCTTCGTTCTTCGCTTCTTCCTTCATCCCCGCGGTTATCCCCGTCTCCATCCCCGCGGTTATCTCCACCTCTTCCTGCTGCTTCGCCTCCCCCTCCCTTTTTGCCGCCAAAATTTCGGCGCGGGATCGCACATGCAGCTCCGGTCCTTCCCGCGCCCGCTTCGCCTGATGCCCCGCGGCAAACCGCGAAACGCCCTGCTTCGCCTGCTGCGCCGCGCGCTCCAGTTCCGCGGGGGAGCGCGTTTGGCGGGGCTCGAAGCCGAGCGGGTCCAGGGACGCGTTGGCGCCGTCGATCACGCGAAGCGGTTTTGCCGCCAAATTTTTGGCGGCAAACGAGGAGGACGAAGTCGCCGCTGACCGCTTGAGGGACGTGGAAACCGGGGAAACCGGGGAAACGGTGGACATGGAGGTAGGAGGCTTCGCTCCATTTGGTTGAGGTTTAAAGGTGGAAACTGGAGAAACTGGGGAAACGGAGGTCTGGGACGTGGAAGTGGCGGCGGTGGGGAGGATGTGGAGGAAGGGGCAATTGTCGCCGTTCTTGCAGCATCCCCGCTTGAAAAAGGCGCATTCTCTTTGCATGGGCTGCGGCTGGGGCGCGTAGGGATGTGGATAATGGTAGGGATATGGCTTGGGATAGGGTTTGGGATGAGGGGCGGTGGGCTGTGCGTAACAAGGAACAAAAAACAAAACCAAGGATGTTAAATGAATAAAAGGGCACTCGGGATCGAAACACTCTCCACGGAGGTATTTCACGCAGAGGATATTGATATTTCGTACCTTTGGGTTATGACGGAATTTGCAGCTGTCTCCCTACGCAATAGTAAGCAATTCGTTCAAACAGACAAAACCTATCAAACTTACTTTTAAACAACCGGTTGTTAAGAAGTACCAGCAATCATGGACTTCCGGTTTCGTTGCTGCCTCTCCATTCGTATCTCCAGTCACAACAGCAGTCGTCTAGGGAAAATGAGCTCCTCCACTCCTCAGCAATTATTCCACTCAATCACTTCAAGGAAATTCACTTACACTTTGATCAGAAGGGTTATTATTGGTTGTAGGTGGAAGATCAGACATTGCTAGCAATATATCAAATTAAAACAAACCAATCTTGCAGCTACAAAGCCCTATTGTGTAGAGAAAGGCCAAATTTGCCTAAAACTAAGGGGCCATTTCATCATTTAGGACCCTATTTCTAACAAACATAACTATCACTTAGATTTAAAAAATGTATAGGACAAATCTTTAAGATCGTTGCAAATAGGCAAAATCTTAGTGTTGTTGCGATAGTAGTTTTTCACTTGGTCCATATACGCGTAACACACAATCGACATATCCGATTTATCTTTTTCCGTATTATACTTATCAAAAATCTGCCTGTACAGCGAGCTACCTTCAATCCCTTCCCTCATTCTTACTCATGATGAACCACGTCGGTAGCGAAGCCATCGCTCGGCAAATAGAACGAATAGCCTTGGAATCGCAAGTGATCTGAATATTGCACTTTATTACACCCATAATTGATAAATCGTTCATCATACAACAGCGTTGAGGCAGAGTTCCGTAGCATCATATAACTACGCATTTCACACACTCCATACCATCCATACGGTTCTTGAAATCGAGTCGAATAACAATTCAATCGCATCACCGACCGCGCCGGCGCATCGACCCACACTTTCGTTGCATACAACTACACGTAATTCCACACAGTAATATTAAAAAAACATGTGTTCGCGAGAGCGGCTTCTTCAAACTGCATCGCTGCTCTCGAATGCACTTCCGAAGCTGCAATTTCGTTTTGGGGAAGTATTTATCCGATCTAGTTCGCACTCAACATCCAGTTCTACAGAGCCGCGCACCCGAGCAGCGATTTGCACTTGTTCAGCATCAACGGACGCTGGATCGAAAACACTGCCGGTACGATCACCGCGGTTTTTTTAGATTGCAGAAGAGAGCGAGGCAGCGAGCGCAGAACCGTCCGCAGATTCGCTATACTAAAAGTAGAAACGTGGAAGCACGGCTTGGCCACATATCCATATCGAGCATGAGGAAATGCGTGGTGCGAACGTTGCGAATCCCGATGTTTCGAAGCAGATTCACGGGGAAATCGTAGTAATCGAGGTCCTGGGGTTCGACGATGTAAAGAATGACGGTGAATTTGAGCGGCAACCGAAGATCAGCGATCGTCTGCGTGGCGTTCGCGATAGCGTTTGCATTGATTTTGATGGTGGCGATGAGAAATCCATTCCACCGCTCTGCGAAGTAGTGCAGAAAGGGAATGCGATCGATTCTACGCGTCACGCCACGAAGGGAGCGGAACGTCGCTGTGGTCACGATCGTCACGTCCATTTTTTTCGAAGCGATTTCGCTCCAGTCTGTGTGTCACTCAAACAAAACAAAAGAAAAACCTTCGCCGCGGAACTCGTAGTCCCCACAGGACTGCGAGCCCACACAGCGAAGACAGCGCGGGCAAAGCCCCTGCTTCTCGCGCGCGGGAAGAATCGGACCGAACCATTCCTTGTGTTCTTGGCGCACTTCAATCAACCATTTGCATTAAACTCTACGGTACGCTTCGCGTTGTCGCATCGATTTCGTGCGCACGACTTTGTCATGGCGGGAAAATCTAGTCACTCAGAAGCAGAAGCAGAAGGAGAAACGGAGTGTAGGCTCTGGCTCCCCGCGGGGAACTGGGAAGGGAGCCCAGCGACTGCAGGTTCAGTGACGAAAATATGGGGTAAAAATGTCGCTTGCCCTGGACGTCGATGAAACGCCCTTCCAATCCTGGCGAATCGGTGGCGTTCGATGGAAGAGAATGATCGGAAGAAGAAGAAGAAGAAGAAGAAGAAGCAATCAATGAGTTGGATGTTGGATTGAATGAATTGATCGGGTTTTGAATGGATGGAGAGGAGGGTAGGGGAGAAGGAGTCGGAAGGGACTGTGTGGGAGCAATGGAAAGAAGTGGATACAAGAGAGGGTGAAGAATCTATGGAGGAAGAAGGCGATGATGAAGATGAAGATGGCGATGGCGATGGCGATGGCGATGTTGGTTTCAATGAAGAGAAAGAAAAGGAAGAAGAAGAAGAAGAAGGGTCCAAATTGATGGACTTTGATGTCGTAGGTAAACTCCCAGACTGAGAGGCCTTTGAAGAAGGAACGAAAAAAGGTTCAGGCTTCTTCGTTGATTGGTTGGCTGACCACATGATCGATTCTTTGTTTGCGAAAGAGTGGTTAGGCTCTTGAGACGGTTTGGAGGTTGTAGAACGAAATCCAGGAGGAACAAAACGAGCAAAACCCAAGGGTGTTTGTTTTGGCCCAAGAACTGGATGTTCTTGTAACTGACTAGTCTCTGAATGGTTTGATTCCGATCGTAGATTGATAGTAGGATTCTTAGAGATAGAAGAGAAAGTTGCGTTAAAAATGGAAACTTTCACTGGTTTTGAACTAAAATTCGAACTAATCATAAGGAATGAAACTGAATTGCACAGAAAAGAACCATCTTCAGATGGCAATACAGTAGAACTAGTTGTTTGCGTGTTCATAATGTTGCAAACTGGGAAATAATACCGAGAAAACAAATAGAATTTTGGAAAAACCCTACACAAAAACAATGGTACAAAACCAAAACTCAGCATATCGAATGTTTCCAAAGACCAACATAGAAATTAAAAAAATGCCTAGAATGGTCCGAAACATTTTTCAAAAACACGTTATACACAATACAAATTAACAAATCAGAATCGCGGTAATGACAATCTGATCTAAAGTCTTTGAGAATACTGCGATAATGCAGATTCGAATCGATGCAGTTTGGGATGAGGTTTTTAAACACAACATAATAGTAATGTCTTTGGAAATCAAAGTTGACACAATGAATCAGTGTATTCACTTAATAATACCAATTACAACATAGAAAAGAATGGTTCCATTTCCCATTTATTTCATGACTGAAGATCAGGACATTGTGATAGGAATCGATTTGGGAACAAGTACGACGTCGGCAGCAATTTTCCGAAAGGGCAAGCTCGAAACGATGCGGTTTGCGACTCAATCGAAGATAAACTCGACTGTTACGTTCAAAGGGTCTGAGATACAAGTGGGTATCGATACGACTAGCAGTTATGCTCGTTCAGGAGTAACGGTGTATGAAACAAAGCGATTGATTGGAAGGAAGTTTTGCGATATTCAAAAAGAGATAGAAAGTAATAAATGGAGTTTTGAAGTAGTTGAAGGAAAAGATGGCATGGCTGCCATCAAAGTGCCAAATCAATCAAATCCCGAAGAAAAACCTCGGATTGTATCTCCTGAAGAAGTGGCATCATACATTCTGCTGGAAGTGAAAAAGCAAGCTGAAAAATATTGTGGCTGTACTATCAAGCATTGTATTATTACGTGCCCTGTTATTTTTGATGCGTTGCAGCGTAAAGCAACCATGGAGGCTGGGTATCTCGCTGGTTTTGATATTGTGGAATTGATAACCGAACCGTGCGCTGCGGCAGTCGCCTATGCTCTGCGATTCGACCCAAACCCCGACAAAGAACATCATTATTTGGTGTACGACCTAGGTGGCGGAACGTTTGATGTTTCGGTGGTGAAGCGGAGCAAAAACACGTTCCGAGTGATCCGAACGGGAGGCGACGACCATCTGGGCGGAAAGGACGTGGATCTGAAGCTGATGGCAGCAGTGGAAGAGCGAATGGAGAACACCAGTTTGAAACTGAAGAAAAACGGCAAACTGTTATTCAAAATGCGTAGTAAGCAAGCGAAAGAGTCTCTCTCGGAGGTGGACTCGGTCACGCTGGATCTCGATTTTACGAGTGAAGAAGCGGAAGAAATGACCATCACTTCTTCTTATTTGAGTTATTTGGCCACCTCTCTCATCGAACAAACCCTCGAAATTGTCTTGAACGTGCTTCATGCTTGCTCCCCACCCTTAGAACCTTCCGACATCGATTTTGTTTTCTTGATGGGAGGATCCACCCGCTTACGAATCGTTCACTCCAAACTTTCCACTCTCTTCTCAAAGGAACGCATCGTGGTGGATGTCCGCGATCTTGTGGACACGGGCATTGCGCAGGGCGCTTTGCTCATCGCCGAAGGCAACCAATCATCGCATGCCACACAACCCGATCGCTATTATGCGGGAAATCCCGTTCCCTCGCTCAAAATATTCGATATTTGCCCACAAGCCATTCGGATCGCATGCGAAGAAAACACATTCATGGTCATTCCGGAACAGACCCCGATGGGAGTGCCGCGATCGATTCGATTGGTTCCTCTATCGAACTCGCACAAGTACACGGACATTCGGATTTATATGGGCAATTCGGAGCAGTGGAAACTCGATCGGTTTTTGGGAACGGTGCGAATTCCGATTCGGCAGAATGTTTCTTCGGTGGCCCAGACGCTGGATGTGAAAATGACATTGCTGAACTGGGAGGAAATTGATGTGGAGGTGGAATGTGAGTTTGATCATAAACGGTACCACTCTGTTGTCACAATGGGGCTTAACAGGCGAAACAAGTTAGATCTAACGGAGCTGCGGGCTCAAAACACACTTCGCGACACCATCTCTTCGAATGGGAAGGATTTGAAAAACAGGATCGCGGAGCTGTGCGATAAGTGCCGAGAGGTTCTACCGTCGGGTGACTCCTTGCGTCAAGAAGTGGATGTTCTCAACCAGATGGCTATCAATAAGCATTTGTCGAATAAAGAGCTCGAGAGTATTCTGAGTCGTATACGTGAAATATTAGCGAATCATTCTTGCTTTTCTTGTTGGAAACAGGTTTTGATGATGATCAAAGACCACTATACGCGCATTAGAATCATTGTTTCATCATAGTTCGGTTTCTTTGTAAACGATAAACATGCGATTCTCTTACTTGCTTACTCTCCTGTTGTTTGCGATTCTCTGTCTTGCTGCTGTACATATCCTTTTCGTGCGTGTGAACGTGTGTTCCTTCATTTTGAACCTGTGTATGCTCAAGAGGATGTTGACGCTGTCGATACCCCTGCCGAAGGTGACGATATTGACGATATTCTTGATGCCACGATTGAAGAACCCGAGGAGGCTGACGACGACATTAACTACGAAGCAGACGAGGAGGAACCTCTGGCGATCAAGCCTTTGAGACTGTTCACGCATCCCCTTACTGACATTCCTGAGCCTTCCTCTGATATCGAAGTGAGCTACAAGGTGCTGACTGGTAAGCATTGTGGAGCCTGTATCATGTGTTCAGAAGACTATGCCCTCACCGAGCCTATTCGTGTGATTGTGAATCTGAAGAACAACGGAGTGACTGTGTACAACGTTACGGATTGCATGGGCTCTCTGAACGATGTGGATGATTTCTCTCACTACCGCCAGAACGTAATCGTGTGTAGCTCCTAGTTGAGTTGTAGTTCACGGAGCGCAATTTCAACAGCACTTTGTACCCTGGCTATGAGATGAACTTTTTGTATGTGTTCGGCATCTACGACTTCATCGATCCTGCTGAATACCAGCTCGCTCTGACCATTTTCTACGAGACGGACAGTGATTACTACGCCTCCACCTTCCTCAACGAGACCATCGAGGTGGTCGATCACAGCCGTGTGATGGACTTCCAGATGTGCGTTGTTTGGCGAATGAATGAAGCGTAGGATGACGATTATCGCGTTCTTCTTGGCGCTGGGGTTCTTCGGCTACAAGTACATGACATCGTCGAATGGAAGAAGAGCGAGCGTTTCGGTCAGCGAGGGTAAGAAGAAGAAGCAGCAGTAAAGGAGGAGACGAAGAGATATGTGGGTTTCTCGGTTGGTATGGCGTGTTTGTTTGAAAGAGAGCACTATACTTTTATTGAGATTGTTGATGAGGTGAGCGAATGAGTGCTTCTGCGTGTACGGGAAGAGATTGTCTATTTGCATACGTACAGTTCGCTCTGGAGCCTTCTTCGGCGATGGACATTATAGAAGCCATTCGAATTGCGAAGCATGGTGCAAGTGGGAAGTAGGGATTATTGGCGAGAGCGATTGGTAGAGAGCTGACATTGTTGACGAGTGTGGAGCAGCACTTGAGTCTGAAGATTCATTCGAGAGAAAGGGAAGAGTATAGTGCATTGTTGGCATCGATTGTGATGGATAAGGAGTATCACCTGCATTACTACAATTTGCTGCGACTCTTGTATTTTTATTCTTGATATTGATATATATACTGTTTAGCTACTCGTTGTGTCTCAAACAATTGGAAACAGCCGACCTCTCCCTTTACACCTTTTTCTCCAAGCAGATGCTCCTCTTCGATCTTTTCCGCCGTGTCGATGCATCCATCTACCAAAAATACACCACTCGCTTTTCCTCCTTGCTCTGGAATCTCTGTGTGACTCTACTCGGCAGAAAGGAAACCAATCCCCTCGTTTATTCCATTGCCGCATCCAGTTTGTTGATGGCCCTCACCGTCTCCCAATCCAACCCACAAGCCAAATCCTGCCAATTCGACTCCATTCTCGACCGACTTTTCTCCGTTTCCACTTCCTCCTACTCCAAAAATCCTGCCTTTTTCCCCCTGGCCCGCGTCTTCCAATTCATTCATTCCACGTTTCCACACTTGATCCCATCCCCCGACCCCACCCGGGAGTTTCGTTTCCTCTTCTATTGGTCGCGGCTGGAACCGTCGCTTCCCCCGTGGAAATCGAAAGTCAACGAAATCACGCGCAGTTCTAACAAACAAGTTCGTTAAGCGTAGCGCTCAACACGCAGCCCAGTTCGGTTCTCTATCTGCAGAAAGTCATCGCGTACATGAAGGAAATCGAGGATCTCATGGGCGTTTCCAATTGGTGGAAACTCGCGATTCCACGAATGGAACACAATCTCGCCAATTCGAGGCGAATTCTCCAGAGAATCGTGGAAACCGGGGAATCGATCGGAGTTTCCACAGTTTCCACGGTATTTTTGGAGTTGTGGCACTATTTGAATTCCTTCATCAAAAACGTTTGGATTTCTGGAATTCCTGGAATCTAGTTGTTCTCGGCCATCAAACAGCACGCTTCCCACCCACCACCACCACCACCAATAGTAGGAGCAGCAGCACCAGTAGTAGCACCAAAAGTAGCACCACCAATCACAACACCAATGGTAACAACACCAATGGTAACAGCGCCAATAACAGCGTCAATAACAGCGTCAATAACATCACAAATAACATCACAAATAACAACACCCATAGTAACAACACCATCAATAGCCTCCTTGGCGGTCGAGGGCGCTTCGTTCTTACACTGGGCTTTGTGCTGCTATTCGAAATGCTGCGAAGCGAACCACCCAAAAAACAACGAATTTCGGAACCTTCGAAATCGAATTCGATACCTCTCCCTGCGCCGCTACGTCGCCTCCGTGCTGCCCTGCGTCGAGATCCCCGCGGAACTCATCCGCTCCATGATGAAACTCCCCGAATGGGATTGGAATTCGATGGAACTCCAGGAGGTTTTTTTCCGCGGAACGAGTCAATGGATAGATGAAACTCCTCAGTAACGCCCTGTTCAACGCCAGCCAATCGAATCCCCCCAACGAACTTCTTTTAGAATGTTCGCTGGACCTTCTGGAAACCGTTTTGCGCTATTCCAAAAATCGGGCCGAAATTGAGAATTCCAGAATTATCCCCAAATTCTGTCTGCTGCGCGGATGGGCCCATCAGCGCGGGGATGCGGACAGAACCGCGGAAATCAGCCAGCGGTTGATGGTGTGGTCAAACGAGCGAAGATTCGTCAAAGAATTCTGCAAGATGGCAAAAAAAGCCGTGATTTTTGCCATAAACAAAGTGATTTGTAGAATTGGGACGCGCGGCGTTTCTTCGCAAAAATTGACGAAATTCGGGACGATTTTTGGAAATGCGATTATTTGGCCTATTTTCTCCACCTGGAACACAGTTCCTGGATTCCCTTTTCCCCGCCTTTTTTGACTCCGTTTCTCGGTTTCTACGATTCTCCGAAGGTGGAAAAGGCGTTGGATGAATCGCTGAAAAAGGCCCTTTTTTTGGATCGTGGAAACTTCTCGGACGAAACGAATCCCCCCCTGGGGGCGTTTCATCCTTCGAAAGAACATTCTTTTTTCTGTTTTGTGTCGGATGAAACGTTCTGCGAGTTGCAGCGGCTTCTGCAGCGCAACGAATTTCCAAAAATCGTGGCGATTTTGAAGGCGTTGGTGCCCTCCATCTACCAAAAATCGGTCGAATTTTTGGAAGATGCAAAATGGAAGGAATTTTTGGAGTTGGAATATTGGATGCTTTTTTTGTCAATTTCGTGCTGTTTTTTGGAATTGTACAAATATGGCTTCTATTATTTGACAAAAGTAGGCGCTATTTTTGGAATTCCGATGGAATAGAGTTTCGAATTGTTCAAAAAGACGCTGTTTTCTGGAATGACAAAAATCGTGGAGATTTTGATCATCCAATTTTTGGCCCTTTCGGGAGATTCTTCGCTGCGTTCTGCCATTCCAGAAATCCCCCCGAATTTTGATTTCGTTTCGTCCCTCCAATCCACCCTTCTTTTTTCTCCAAAAATCGCCCCGAATTCTGTCATGGGTCAATTGCGTGCCCTAATTCTGGACTATTTTTGCATCTCCAAGGAAGGGAGTTTCATTCCGTTACACGTGAAACGGTCGGCGTTACTGTGGGAAGCGAAACGCCAGAATTCGTTCGAAGTGTTGGACGAGGCGATGAGTTTAAATTACAAGGCCGAATTCGATCGAATGGGGAGAGAAAAAATAGTCCCGAATTTTGGAAATGTGGATATTCGATGGATTATCGTGGAAATCGCGTATGACAAAAATAGTGGTGTTTTTTGCATTGGCAGAAAAAGTGGTCAGGATGAAACGCCCACGATTGTGTTTCCTCCGAGTGAAATAGTGTCGAAAATTGGAGTGATTGTGGAATCCTTTGAAACCCTCCTTCATGATAATGATGAATCATTTTTCGTTCCTCCAGAATCCAAAAATAATCCCGATTTTGTGAAAAAATGGTGGGAGGAGAGAAAACGAATTGATTCTGGAATGGCAAAAATAGTCCAGAAATTGTACAGGGAGGTGTTTGCTCCCTATTCATTTCTCTTTAAACAGTGGAAACGTGGAAACGAAATCGAGGAAATCATTCGAGAAATCATGCAATGCATCGATTGCTTTTCACCGATCGTTTCCACGTTTCTCCACTGCAATGAAACGCCCCTAACCACCGAATCCTTTGAATCTTTTCTTCCCCTGTTGGGAGTTTCATCCATTCAACCGGTTTCCCCTTTACTACTCCAAAAATACAACCGATTTTTGCTGAATCATGGCGACAAAATCGATTTGATTTTGGTTTTGTCGCCCTCTCTTCAGAACCTTCCCTTCGAATCCATGCCTTGTTTCTCCGTTTCCACTCATTCCACCATTTCCATTTATCGCCATTTCTGTCTTCAGAGCATTTCCGACTGCGCTCTCCCGCGGGAGAGCGTCACTCTTCGCCAGGGACACTACGTTTTGAACATATCCTCCAATCCAACGATGCGTTCGAATCGAATTCCTTCACTTGCAGCCTTCAGGCGATCTGCTGAAGACGGAATCGAAGCTTCTGCCCGTGCTGCTGCAGTTGGAGCAGTTCGGATGGACGGGAAAAGTCCGCAGCGCGCCGAGCACGGAGTTCGTTTTGTAGTGTTCGATGGAATTCGATCATGCAGAGAGTCGTTTCTTCATTCAGGGTATTTGTATATGGGCCATGGATCCGGCTCGGCGTATTGCAGCAACGAATCGATGTTGGAAGGCCCGGCGATCCGCGCGGTTTCCTTCCTGTTGGGATGCTCGTCGGTGCGGTTGGGAACGTTGAAGCCGGCGCAGAGCGCGAGAGAGGAGAAGGGAGAGAAGGGCGGAGAGGGAATAGGGAATGAGCTACAGAGCGGAATGAATACAGAAAAGGATTTGAAAAGTGTAATGGAAATAGAAAAGGATTCAAAGAATGCAGTGGAAATAGAAAAGGATTCAAACAACAAACAAACTTCACAACCCATCCAATTCACACAATCTTCCAACCCATCTTCTTTATCATCTTCTTTAACTTCCTCACCTTCATCCTTCTCTCCTCCTTCTCCTTCTCTCTCCTTTTCTCTCCCTCGCATCGACACCGTTCTCTACTACCTCCTCAAGCAAGCCCCCGCCGTCGTCGGCTGTCTCTGGGACGTCAGCGACGGCGACCTCGACCGCATCACCCACAGCCTCCTCTCTCACTTCCTCCAAACAAACAAAGAATACGATCTTTCCCAACTCACTACCAAAGCGCGCGCCGCCAGCCTTCTTCACTCCCTCGTCGGCGCCGCCGTCGTCGTCTACGGCCTCCCTACATCGTGCCGCATGGCCTCCAACCCGCCTCTTTAGAACGGCAGCCACGCCGAGTCGGCTGAATAGGGCAACTCCACAGAGGGCAAGGGCGCTTCGGGAGGTTGCCAGGCGGGATAGGAAGTGGTGGAAGGAGTGGAATCGTGTGTTGTGTTGCTGATTGTTTGTTGACATTGCGAAGAACCGATCGCCACGTTGGAATGGTCCAGTGTGACGTCGTGGAAAATGGTGGCGTTCTGAATGACGACGGCGCCCTCGCTCACCAGATTGTTCAGCAGTTCCGCGGTGGGCGAGACGGAATTTCCGTAGGAAACAACACGCGTTTCCTTGGGGAGATTCATGTGCAATCGCTATTTCTTGACGAGTGTGTGAGTGTTTGTACTTGGTAATGTCGCTTTAACACAAAATAAGAAGTTAACGATTTATGTCCGGGACCGTACTATTCCTTTACTGGCTTGTTTGTTCCATCTACCTCACATCCCACAACGGGACAATGCACACGGCCTTCCGGAATGATGAGCTGGTTGTTCAGCACCGATTCTACTCTCGATCCAACCCCGAGCCGGCTACCCAACGAGCAATCCGGATGTTGCTTTGCGTGGAATGTTAACAGTTTATACGTGGAGAATCGGCTCTCACAGCCGGCAATGCCGCAGACGTAGGGCTTTTCCTGCTCTAAATAGGGGACAGGGATCACTGCGGACTAGAACATTAAAAAATAAAAAGGAAAAAAGAGAAACCGTGGTATCGCCTTCGGTGACGTCGCGTTTGGTGTGCTGCTTTTGGAATTCCTTGTGGAATTCTTGGCGTTCTTTTTTGCTGATGAGCGAGGTCATCGCTTCCAGCTCTTTGATTCGTTCGCGCAATTTCTGAATCTGAATTTGTTGACGTAGATAGGACTCACGGAGGCGAATACTACGTGGAACACATATTGGGATCAAAAGTACCAGCGAGATTTGTTACATAAACTAGAGTCGATTCCCAAATGAACACGGTAAGTATGAAAATTTAAACTATTTTGATTTGTAAACGTCTTGAAACAACCTGGAATCTGGCAGGTAAACAAAGGAGCTGGAGCACTCTCTTCCTTTGTGTTTAAATTCCTTCAAATAACAATTCCCAAACACAGGCATACGATAATTGAGACAATTCATCCTTCAGTTCAGAATCAAGGCTCAATTCCGTCTTCTTTGATGCTTCCTCGTTGTGCTTTTTCTGATGGTTTGTAAATCCTGATCGAGAAGTAAACCTACGACAGCAATCCTCTACAGGGCACACATATTCTTTGGATTCTCCTAAAGCTTATAAAAAACATACAATACGACCTGTGTGCATCTTCATATGAACACGTAATGACCCGTTACGAGCAAAACGCTTGTTACATTGTTCACATAAAAACGGCTTGACACCTGTATGCTTAACCTAGATAATATAGTACAGTAACTACTTCAACTACCTCGTGATCTTTCAAGTGGGCGTTATCAATAAACGCCATATTACAAACGGCACACGTAAAATTCTTTTGCTTCTTTTTGGTACTATTCATTGAGAACGAGTGGAGGCACAGTATGGGAAGTTAAGTATTCTGAATAAAGAGCTAATTCAGAAGGCTTTGTGGTCTAGTGGTATGATTCTCGCTTCGGGTGCGAGAGGTCCGGAGTTCGATTCCCCGCGGAGCCCAATTTTTTGTTTTTTGTTTTTTGTTTTTTGTTTTTTGTTTTTTTGTTTTTTTGTTTTTTTGTTTTTTGTTTTTTGTGGATCATTCTATTACATTATATCCAATATGTGGCCATAAATAAATATTAACATAATATTAGGTAGTAAAAAATAATAAGGTACATTCCGTTCTATTTTTGCTACAATTGAATACATTCCAATGTAGCAAGTACTTTAAGTATTGTATAGTAACAGCCATTTCAGAAGGCTTTGTGGTCTAGTGGTATGATTCTCGCTTCGGGTGCGAGAGGTCCGGAGTTCGATTCCCCGCGGAGCCCATTTTTTACACTTTTTCTTTTTTCATTTCAATGAAGCTGTAATGTTTGTTGCATGACTTCTAGTATGGACAACAATTTTTGTGTGATGGAATGATACAATATAGTGGGTAGAGATGGGGAGCAAAAATGAGAGAAGAATAGTCTATTGCAAATGATAAACGAAACGACGGAAATGATGGTTTTTGCATATTATTCTTTTCTTGTAGGCTTCCTATTTAGTTTATTGATCATAGTGTTGTGAGATAAAATCATGAGAGTTGTTATTGAAAATACAAATGCGGATGCTTTGCGATTTGCTGCGGATTATATTGTGAGCAAGATCAAAGAAGCGAATCCAACAGAGGCAAAGCCTTACACGGTTGTTTTACCGGACCCCCTTCCATCGGTAAAACTTCTGTAGGCTTGGTCGATCCAAGTGATCTGTAGTTTCGATGATCTTGTCCGTGCCTTTGAAGTTGGGAGAATCTCCTACAAGCACGTCGTGTTCTTTCAATTAGAAGAATTCCGTGATATTCCCCGGACGGACAAACGAAGCTTCGCCTGGCGCCTGTACGACTACTTCTTCAAATTCGTGGATGCAAATCCGCATAACGTGTTCTTCCTCAATGGAACATCCAGCGACTTCGACCGTGAATGCGAGCTTTTCGAGGACGCCATCAAGCGCTACGGCGGAATCAACCTCATGTGCGTCCAAGTCAGCTCCGAAGCGTCGATTGGAGGAAATGCGCCGGGCAGCTGCCTCACCAGCCGTACTCGCCCCAAGACGACGACCTCCTTCGTAATCAACGACCGTTCCTACACCCGCAACGGTCTGGGGGACATTGCTGAGGAGGACATCATTCCGGTGGACGAATACGCGATTGGGAGCAACTACGTGCTAACGATGGGCCTGGGCACCAT
This sequence comes from Blastocystis hominis, assembly GCF_000151665.1. Lineage (NCBI taxonomy): Eukaryota > Bigyra > Opalinata > Blastocystidae > Blastocystis > Blastocystis hominis. The sequence continues at coordinate 138,454 of NW_013171820.1, forward strand.
CATGGACGCGGAGGAAGTCATCGCATTATTCATCGGTCCTCCAGCGGCGCGTGCGCTGCACCACGTGCTAGAAGGCTCGGTGTCGAACATGTTCCCCGCGTCGGTGCTGCAGTACCACACGCGCGCGTGCATCGTGAGCGAGCACCGCTCGATTTCGACGCTGAAATTCACGACGGTGGAGTATTTCATGGGCATTCGCGAGAATTTCAACATCGTGAACAGCCTCCCCGCGCTGCAGACCACGCGTACCAGCAGAGAGAGGAGTCGTGACGCGTAGGAGAGTCGCCGTATCACCACGCCGTCAAGTTCACGCAGCAGCTGCCCAGCGAGTTGTTCCTCGGAGCCACCGCCGAGAGCTACCGCGAGCCGGCGCGCATTGCGTCGCAGTTCGCGGTGGAGAGAACGAGTTTGTCGCCGCTGATGGATAGTAGCTTGTCGCCCAAGACGGATACGAGCATTTCGCCGAATGTGGATGGCGTGTTTTCGCCGAACCAGGAGACGGTGGATTGAGGAGAGAGGAGGATGTGTAATGCATTTTGTACAGAATCGAGTGTTTGTTGGAGATGGATGGACAGGAGGGAGGGATGAAGGGCGTAATGTTGACCGTAGGAGTGAAACATCGCATAGAGTGCGTGCAGGGTCTATCGGCCAGCCGCATTTCGCCACTTTTTGGATTGCCCACACCTTTGCGGTCCTCAGAATATGAGCACAGAACAACACAATAAAGAGAGTGACGTAGAGCAAGTCTTTGATCCAGAAGAAGACGTTGATGATGTGACTTCCTCTGGAGCAAAAGATGCCCCGAAAGTGGATGACACTCCTATTATTTCTGAAGCGGAAAGGGAAAGGTGGGAAAAGAAACGAAATGTATCCTTTTCGATAGATGTTCTCTAATCACGTAGGAAGCGTTTGGAACCGTGTTGGATGCCGCAATCGAAGCGGATGAAAATGACAAGGAGCGAAAACCCAAAAAGAAACGTGGTGAGTTGTCTGTGAACGATCAAATTACTTTCCTTAAGAATGCCCAGGTAGGGTCTGTCTCCATCTGTGATGGGAAAGGATTTTGTAAACAAGATAGATGAAGCCTATGCAAAAGACATGGAGGCGATCTCACGAGGTGAGAACGCACTCAGCAGAATTTCGATGCTCAAGGAGATCGAAAAGCGCTTAACCGATGTGGACTTCGCACGCTGGTAAGCGATCGTTCCATTTCTGATTTGCAGCTGCCTAGCGAGTCATTTTATGACCGTTATCGCGGCCTGGCTCCGACCGGGCAACTTGGGTAATCTTCCCCCAAGCACAGTTTATCGTGATTGTGTGAGTTAACGCTCAGATCCGCACGAGCATCTACAACGTGCTGTATTCTCTGCCAATCCGCAAGGAATACGTGAAAGAGGCCGGCATCGGCGAATTGCTTGTGAAGTTGTGGCGCAATCCCAAGGAAACGAAGGAGAACCGGAAGATTCTCCACATGATCATAGAGAAGTGGCTTCGAATCGTAACGGGCATGGCGTCGACGTTCAACGAAACTGACAACGATGAGATGGAGGATTTGGCTCTGGAGAAACAGGAGTATTTGAAGCATGTTCGACGAGTTCGGGAGCCGGGATGTGCGGATTGGAGAGCAAAATCATTTATAGTCACACAGGAAGAGGAAGACCGATCGATTTTTGCGATGCTTCCAAAGTTTGTTTTTCGTGCATAAAATGATTTTTAGCGGCAACCTGAACGTTTATTTGAACGATGCTCGACCAATGAACATTCCTCATGTCGCTCCGTTAAAGTGAGAAAAGAAGAGAATGATAAATCTGTAGGTCGGACTCTGCTGCTGCAAAATTGTTAAAGTTGAAGAATGTTCCTCGAAAAAGAAATCGTTATTCTGTTTGTTATATTATTATTGGCGCACAGAAATCCGGTGCGCAAGATCACTCATTAATATTTTTTTATGTATTCGAATATCGCTGGTATTGATCTTGGAACCTCGAATTCGTGCGTTTCCATCTACAAGAATGGAAATATTGAGGTTGTCGCAGCAAGATCTGGAGAACATGTCTTCCCCTCCGTTGTTTCTTACAGAGACAGTGGAATTACGTTCGGGAAGGATGCAAAAAGTCAGATTTCTATGTACCCTAAACAAACTGTTTTTGAAATCAAGCGACTTATTGGGCATAAATTCTCTGATAAATGTGTACAAGAAGATATAAAGAGCTGGCCTTTTGAGGTTGTTCCCAATGAAGATGATCGTCCGCAAATCAAAATCAAATACGCTGGTGAAGACCATTACCTGTCTCCAGAGCAGGTGAGTGGTTTCCTCATATCGAAGTTGGTTGAAGAGGCAGAACGAGTTTCTGGAACCCGAATTACCGATATTGTGGTTACGGTGCCTGCCTACTTTAATGATAGTCAGCGCCGCGCGACTGCTGATGCTGCTCGTGCTGCAGGTGTCAATGTGTTGGGAATCTTGAACGAGCCCACTGCTGCCGCTATCGCTTATGGAGTGAGGAATGAAGAAAAGGATAAAACGATTCTTGTCTACGATCTGGGAGGCGGTACGTTTGATGTCACCATTTTGGATATTCGAGAAAACGAATACAACGTGGTTGCGACGGACGGAGATACCCACTTGGGTGGAGTGGATCTCGACCAGATCTTAGAGAAAATGATCTATGACATTGCCAGCCCTTCCTGCGATCCTGAAATTGAATGGGAAACCCAGAAGAGTCGAGCGATCCTGCGAAGAACAGCGGAGGATGTCAAGATCCAGCTGTCCACCACGGACAGCGTGGAGTTCACCATTTTTGATGAGACTTTTATCATCTATCGAACCGAATTCGAGCGAAATGCGTCTCAGTTCTTTGCGAAAACGATGACGATCGTCGATCAGATTCTGGCCAACACGGGCAAGCGATATGAGGATATCGATGATGTGGTGCTTGTGGGAGGATCGAGTCGGATTCCCTACATCAAGACGATGCTGGGAGCCAAGTTCGGAGAGGAGAAGGTCTCCTACCGAATCAATCCGGACGAGGCTGTGAGTATGGGTGCGCTGACGCGAGCGATCCAGCTGTATCGTCAGAACAATTCCAACATCGATACGCCCGTCGAAGGAGGAGACGATGAGTCGGGAATGAACCTGGTGGCGGCTCCTCATCCAGGAGACGGCGGAGACGGAGATGATGCGTACGATTTGGGAGCTGGCGATGACGATTTTGCATTCGATTCGCTGGATATTAATGATGTGGTTCCTCTCTCACTGGGACTCAAGAACTCGCAAGGAGTCATGTCCGTTCTGATTCCTCGCTTCTCGCACTTCGGCGAGTCCTTCACTCGCAGCTTCGTGACGAACAAAAACAACCAGGAATCGATGAAAGTCCGCGTCTATCAGGGCGAGCGACCCATGGCGGAAGACAATCTCGAGATTGGCTCGTTCCGCTTGAGAGGCATTCCTCCAATGCCCCGAGGCCAGGCGTGCGTGGATATCACCTTCACGACGGATCACGACGGCATCTTGACGGTGTCCGCTGTGGTCTGCCAGGTCGATGAGTACGGAGAGATCTTGACTGGCCCGGATGGAGAGCATTTGACGATTCCGGGAACCGAGTTGAGGACTACCTTCGAGAATAAATCGACGAATCTGAACGAATATGAGGTGGAGAAGATAATGAAGCAAGTGCAGGAAATGAAGGAGTATGATGCGAAAAAGCGCCGAATTGCGGAGCAGAAGAATAAAATCCAGGAACGGTCGTTTGTTCTGGAGGAAATCGTTATGAAGAACGGAGGTAGCATCGATCCGGAGAATTTGGAGAAGGTGAATACTCTGCTGAGAGATGTGAAGCGACTGATGAGAAATAACACTATCGAGGAGGACGAGTTGCAAAGCTATTTTGATTTGATAGGACAGTGGATTGAATCGCTGGATGGTAATTGATTTCTGTATTTCAATCGCTCTGTTTCGCAAACAAACAAACAAACAATCGATGACGATAATTTGAGCAAAATAAAACGCAACAAACAATCAACAACAACAGTAACAACAACAATTTGGTACTTGCTTGATTCTAAACTTACGATCTATCAATTTCTTCGTCTTCATATCCCACCGAAGAATCAACTTTCTCAGCCGATTTATGTTTCAATAGACTATTTATCAGATTATCGTCTCCTGATTGGAATGCGATGTCCACAGCACTTTTACCAAACGAGTTTTTCTAGAACCTAACAACTCACTCTCTATTCATACTTCCAGTACGTCCAAATCATCAAATGCGTTCAAGAGACTTAATACTACATCCAAATGTTGAAGAAGAACTGCTCGATCTAACTAAACAGCAAACTCTTATTCTATACGTAATGGAGTGTTTCCAGAATCGTTCTTCATGCATTTGCTTCCGTTTTCAATTAGAAAATCGACGATTTCTCTAACTTTTACTAAACTATACCAAGACAAACAAATTTCCGTTTGCAGCAGCATTATGGAGTGCAGTATTTCCATATTCATCTTTGGAATTAATATCAAACCCAGTAGCGAGTAGTTGTTTGAGTGTATCGATTTCATCATATCTGGCTATGGAATGATAAAAGGAATCGAATAAAACCAGCATCGAGAAAGAGATGAAGGTTATCCATTTTTGTAGAAAATTGTAGTATGTGTTTTATATAGTAAATGAATGAATGGCCAACTAGATGACTGAATGAATGAGTGGTTTATTGAATAAGGAATATAGTAAAGTATGGAAACGAAAAAGACGAAGATAAGGTTCAGACTGTCTAGTTTATCTCTTTTCTAAATCCCATCGTTTCAGGGATTCTGTTTCTATCATCTATTCAAAATCTACAACATTCAGCATAAAAATAGACGAGCTTTATGATAAAATAGAATACTGTAAAATACTCATATCTACCAAATCAATCTTTTGATCGATCACTGTACATTTGGTAACTCTCCAGTCATTTTCATAATACGCTTTTGTCTCCACCGGAAGGTACTGACTAAGTAAGTATTTGCTTCTTTGCGAGTGTGGCGATAAGGCGCGATGGTCAAAGGACGACTCTTATTTTGATGTAGGTAAATACAACATGGCCATCTTTGAGGGAATGTCTACTATTGAAAAGGAGGAACTTATTGTCTCCCTTGCTGCTCTCCTTTGTGCTGATGCTAAGGTTGAGGTGTCTGTAGAGATTTGTCTAGCTGCGTGATTTTTAGAAGGATAATTTGGACGCTGTGATCAAGGCCTCTGGAAACAAGATTGCTCCTTACTGGACTGCTGTTTTCGGAGGTTGCTGCCCGGGAATGGACATTTTGGATGTCCTTGCTGCCCCTGGTGCTGGAGCTGCTGCTGCCCCCGCTGCTGGAGCTGCTGCCCCTGCTGCTGAGGAGAAGAAGGAAGAGGCCAAGGAGGAAGAGGAAGAGGAAGAGGAAGATATTGATATGAGCGGAGGCGGTCTGTTCGGTGATGATGACGACGACTGGTAAACATCACTCTTCTAGGCCTGTTGCTACGTTTTGTTTGTTTTGAGAAAACATCACAAGAGAACAGTGTTAACACGGCAGTGATATCATCGGGCTTGCCTCCTTCATACCGATATCCGTTTTGAAGCGCTTCTTGCTCGAATGGAGTTGATGCTCGACTCCCACTCTTTTTGAATGTAAAATCCACGATCTTGTTCACCACTTCCTGTAGACTGTCTTGATTCACTCCTTCTGCAGGCATACCATTCTTCCAATAATCGTTCAGCAGTGCGACCAGATCCTTCGGCCATACGTTATCAAGCAATCCATCCGACGAAATCAAGCACAAATCTCCACGCTGTACATCCAGCGGACCACTCACGCCCATCATCGGCTACATGTCACAAATCCGTTCAAAACGAACGCTATCGGCTCCCTTTCCGAGCTGAAACGGGAAATTAAACGCATGGCACTGCTTCGGAGACACGCTGTGCACAAACCACTCCTTTCTCTGCGCTGTGGGCTGCGGAGCTCCGAAACGGAAGAGGAAAAATCCGCTGTCGCCGATGTTGTAGTAAAACGCCTTGTTATCCACGCCCAAGGCGAGGGCGCAGAGTGTGCTGCTTCCCAGAAGCTGTGTTATGAAGAGAAAAAGGGAAATACGACGGAGGAACAGGTGGATTGGGCGACCGAGATCGCTTTCCACTTTAAATCGGAGGCATCGGTGACGGGTTTGGAGATGGAGGTGTTCATATTGGTTACGAGCTACGTGGAGAGGTGGATAAGAAGCGATACGCTACGCGAAAACTCGCCAGGATCCACTCCATGTTGCCGCCAGCCGCCTACTCCATCTGCGACACCTGCTGCGAATTCTGCACATAATATAGCACCGTTCTAAGAAAACCATTAAAGAAAAAAGCATCCTCTCCTTGTTTTTTCTCTGGATGGGGAATCGACTTCGCTGCGGATATGATTTTCAGAGGGTTTACTCCATTTACTGCTGTGGAGAGCAGTCTCGTGAACTACTGCTTAATTCCTCAGAATAACGTTACAGAAGCTTTGGATCCATGGAACCAAAGCATATCTCTTTGTAAGAAGGTCCGGAGCATAGAAAAATGATTGAAACAAACAATTCTAACACTTACAACCAGATGATGGTTGAACCACGGGTTCATCAAAAACAACAGGATGCATTCCCTTTGGAATGCTCGTATTTCTGTTTAAATCACTTTGCAAAACACCTTTTGTAGCCGATTCATAAATGACTGCGTTTTAGCTAGTCATAGAAAGCATACTGTCAATAATTGTATCAAACGCTTTGTTCACATTGTCTGCTGTTAATGCGCTCGTTTCGATGTATCCCATATTGTGCTGTTCGGCAAAAGCTTGCGCTTCTTCTGAGGAAACCGTTCGAACCGAAGCTAAATCACACTTATTACCTATCTAGGTTGATAGATGACTCTAAATACTACGATGAGAATAGGCATGTCACTCGAAGAGTAGGATCCGATCTCATTGATCCACTGCTGGAGGTTATTGAACGACTGTCTGTGGGTGACATCAAAAACGATGATTGCCCCTGTGCTGCCTCGGTAATATCTGGAAATAAAAGGAATAATGAATAATGAAATACGCGGCTGCCATTGCTCTATACCTTTCTTGTCCCGCTAACAATTAGGATTAGAACAGATAAGTTACCAGTGTCCCATAATTGAGTTTTGATAATTTTATTTCCTCTTTGAACCGACTTTGAATAAAAGTCAACTCCGATTGTTGCAGAAGTATCCTCTTGAAACAAATCTAACACAAAACGGGTAAGAATACTCGTTTTTCCAACTCCAGAATCACCAACGATAACCACTATGCATTAACTCGCAAAAAGAATATTTTACTCTTAAAAAGATAATCATAATCATCCATAGCAAATAGCTATTTTAAAAAATAGCAATTTCACAAAAAGAATTAGAGTCAACGTATTTTAAACTAGACAGTCTGAACCTTATCTTCGTCTTTTTCGTTTCCATACTTTACTATATTCCTTATTCAATAAACCACTCATTCATTCAGTCATCTAGTTGGCCATTCATTCATTCATATACTATATAAAACACATACTACAATTTACTACAAAAATGGATAACCTTCATCTCTTTCTCGATGCTGGTTTTATTCGATTCCTTTTATCATTCCATAGCCAGATATGATGAAATCGATACACTCAAACAACTACTCGCTACTGGGTTTGATATTAATTCCAAAGATGAATATGGAAATACTGCACTCCATAATGCTGCTGCAAACGGAAATTTGTTTGTCTTGGTATAGTTTAGTAAAAGTTAGAGAAATCGTCGATTTTCTAATTGAAAACGGAAGCAAATGCATGAAGAACGATTCTGGAAACACTCCATTACGTATAGAATAAGAGTTTGCTGTTTAGTTAGATCGAGCAGTTCTTCTTCAACATTTGGATGTAGTATTAAGTCTCTTGAACGCATTTGATGATTTGGACGTACTGGAAGTATGAATAGAGAGTGAGTTGTTAGGTTCTAGAAAAACTCGTTTGGTAAAAGTGCTGTGGACATCGCATTCCAATCAGGAGACGATAATCTGATAAATAGTTTATTGAAACATAAATCGGCTGAGAAAGTTGATTCTTCGGTGGGATATGAAGACGAAGAAATTGATAGATCGTAAGTTTAGAATCAAGCAAGTACCAAATTGTTGTTGTTGTTGTTGTTACTGCTGCTGTTGTTGTTGATTGTTTGTTGCGTTTTATAATAATAATCTTCTCTTGTTTGGTTGTTAGTTTATTTTTTAAACGATGCATAATAAATCGAAAGTTAAGCATTCTACAGAAAAGATAACGATCCCCAAATATGCTACCTTTACGATTCTTCCTCTCACTCGCCATTCCTTTGTAAAGTCTTCTCTACCAGATATTGGAGATGTACTGAAAAGCGAGGTTCCTGCAATCTCTGAAGTAATCTCATCGGAATCGCCATCCTCGGAATCACGTTCAGTAGTTTTTCTCTGTGCCAATATCAACCATAGTTATCAGATCATGTAGAAGAGAGTACTGTTGATAATGAGCATGATACGGAAACTGAAGGTGATGCTTGGCACCAGCATACGACAACGAAAGAAAAAAGTGTTTGCTTGTCATGCGGGACTAGAAAGACGCCTCGCTGGCATAAGTCTCGTTTTCTTTGCAACAATGCAGTAGGTGAATGAATACCCTCTGACAGAAAGCATGATTTCTTTTGTAATGCATGTGCAATTCGAATCAAAAAGTACCACCTCGTCTGTTCATCTTGCCACTATGCTTTGAATCGTGATCAGGAGCAGCAGGGTATATGTCCTCGTTGTAATCACCCGTTTGTAAACCTGATAAACGAAATGGAAGTGAAGATGGACGCTTATAGTAACCAGTTGGACGCGATTTTAGCAGGAGCGGTCGCTTCGATTGTTTGTAAACAAATATGAGTAAAACTCGTCACTTTCCTCTTCTTCCTTTACAATATATTCACTAACTCGCGGTAGTTCACCTTTCATCACTCCATCCAGAACAAACGTCTCTTTCACATATTCTCTTCCCTCCACTTTCCCTATAATATATTCGCACTCATCTAGATCTTCCGTGATTTGTCCATCACAGCATCGCACAATCTCGATCAACTCATTTCGAGGAGGTTGTGTGTTCTTTGCTATAAAATAGGGGCCGTGATTTGCCAATATTCCCTTTTCTTGCTCCTTCCTCTTTTTCAATCCTTCTTCAGCAAAGGAACTGATAAAAGAATCGGGACCAACCCATTTTCCTTGTTCTAAGCATGCATAGAGCCATGCTGGTGTCACCACGGGGATGCCGCGCGCCACAGCGCACATCATTTTAACCGAGCGCACATCCTGCCCAGCCACAAGAAGATTAATCGATCGGCTGGAGCGAGAAATGAACTTCGCATCGCCTAGGCTGGAGACGAGCGAGATGAGAACATCTCGGTCTGCTTCGGAAAGCATTGTGGAGGAAAGAATGTGAGTGAGTTTGGGTTTGGGTTTGGATTTGGGTGTGGTGTTTGAAGAGGATTTGGGTTTGGTTTCTTTCTTTTTTGTAGTTTTAACAACATCTTTCTTTATTACCTTTTCTTTCTTTTCAGAAATTTCTTTTTCCTTTTCAGCGGATTCTTGGCTCATGCTGTTCTCTTTGCTTCCGCCTTTCTTTTGCTCCTCCTCCTCTTCCTCCTCCTTTTCTTCCTCTTCCATTTCCTTTTCTCTTTCTTTCTTATCCTCAGTAGCGATTGACTCTGGCGCACTCAACTCCAGTGATTCGGTTTTGGGAAGAGCATCAACTTTTAAACCCTGGTCATTATCATCACCAATCGACTGTGTCACTTCACCAGAGGCGGGAATATCCACATCACTGATCGATACAGTCATTTCTAGCTTTAAATTACCAACCAACAACTTACTGATGCTTTCCGAACGATTTGAACCCACTTCCCGCTGAGAAGTGGAAAGAGCTCGCCTAGCGCCGAGAGTTTTTCTCACAGAGTTTGACTTACCGACATTAATCGAATACAATCGAGAGGACTGCTGGGAAAGCCGAATAGCCCCACTTGCGCCAACACTCGAAGATTCGCTGATTGTACTCTCAGACCATGTCTTAGACCTGTCCGTTGACGATATCGAGGGTTTTGGAGAATTACATAAACTACATCTCGTTACCGATGGCGGATTTGAATAGGAACCTTTCTTTTATTCTAATATAATATAAAATACATGAGAGACAGATCCAAGATGCATTCATTTCGTATTCAAATGAGAAAAAATATGGTGGGTCAACCAAACATCGTATCCCCACATATCCCTCTCTATTGTTGTATTGGGTGCATAACCTTCCAATTTATTCCATCTGCTCATTGCTATACAGTGATTTGAAATAAAAGACAATAATACAGGTTCGTAACACAATCAATTGCCTAATTCTTCCTTTATTTGAGTGACACTATTCATAAAATGGCAGACAAATCACCTAAAAGTGGTATCAAATATTATGCTCTTATGTTTACAATCTATGCCACATGCGTTCTCTTCGGACTGATAGAGAATGCGAAGAGTGTGGCTTTTCCCCTAATTAAAGATGCTTACAAGCTTTCTTATGACTTTCAGGGCTATCTAGTATCTATTTCGTGGTATGGTTATGTGATTTTCTGTTTAGTCGCTGCTTTTGTTCTTGATCGCTGGGGTTGTAAGGTGGGCATAATTTCTGGTTATACTTTAACCCTTGTTGGATGTTTGGTAACAGCTGTTGTTCCCTATTTCCTAACAGTAGTTATTGCCTTAATGGTTGTTTGGATGGGCTTTGGATTCTTTGAGGTCGGAGTCAACGTGCTTGCAACACTTCTTTTTACCGAAAATAGTGCTGTCTATCTCAACTTGATCCATTTTTTCTATGGTCTTGGAGCTATTACTGGACCCCAAATCGCGTCTGGCTTTGTGAACTGGCTTAAGATGGGATATAAGGGAATCTACTTAGCCGAGGGCATTATCACCTTTGTTGTCCTAGTAGTTGTGATTCTCACTCCCTTTTCCATTCTTAAGAAAGTGGACTCCCCACAAAATCAGGAACCATCCAGCTGTGGTAATCTTTGCTCTCTCTTTAAAAGACCTTACATTTGGCTCTGCTCTATTACCCTTGGATTCATGGAAGTAATCGAGTTCGGAGCCTCCAATTGGGGCGCTCTTTATTACCACGATGTTTATGGTCTGGACGTAACAAAAGAAGGTGCTTTGTTTGTGTCGATGTTTTACATTCTCTTTGCTGCTTCCCGACTTCTCAGTGGTTTTCTCATTGAGAAGCTTGGCTACTATGTATCCCTCTTCTCCTCTCTCGTCATATCTATCATCATCTACATCGTTGGTTTCCTCTGCGGAGTAAACGGACGTTGGGTGATTCCTTTCACTGGATACTTTATCGGTATTTTGTTCCCCACGTACATGTGCTTACTAATGCAGATTTTTGGGGATGACTCTGCACGCGTTTCCTCCATTATCATCTTCCTCTCCGGAGCCACAAACGGCCTCATGCAGCTTGCTATTGGATACATTAACGAATTCATTGGAAATCAGTGGGGATTCCGCTGCAATATCATCTACACACTGATCCCTATCATTCTCTTGTATTTCGTGAGAATGCATGCTAAAAGGATGCACAAAAAGGAGAAGGAGCAGAGCACGCAGTCAGCTTCGCAGGAACAAAACGTTCAGGAATCATCGAAGTCTGTGGAGGTGGAAATGCATCCAATGGAAGAGAAGGAAGTGAAAGTGGAAACGGCACAAGACAATACGTATGTAATCGTTGCTCAGGAGAAGAGCGACATTTCTCCCGAAATAGTCGCTGTCGATCCGAAGAAAAATCCTAACGGTTCAATTCCAGAAGAGAAGGCCGTTTCGAATACGGTGTAGAAAAGTAAATGTTTTCGAAGAGTGTTGTTTGTACAAAACGGGTTTTTGGTTGTGTTTCTGTCTTCACCACAATTTTCGTATATGAAGTACTCATCGCTTTTGGTTGCGGTTATCCTTTCTGTGGCGATCGCAGAGAAGTATGCAATTATTTTCGGAACGGCGAAAGGCTGGAGTAACTATTCCATTACCAGCGTACTTGTAAATTTGATTTTCCACTTCTAGGAACCTTGCCGTGCTTACACATATCTGATCCGTGGAGGACTCAAGCCTGAAAACATTATTTATATGACATACACTGACGACGTGACGTACATACTCAATCCTTTCAAGGGAATGATGTTTACTGAGCAATCTGAAACGACTGACGGAGACTGGGCTAAGTATGGTTGCTTCGAACATGTCGACTATACGATTCCCAATATCAACCCTGAAGTGTTCATTGCTATTATCAGCGGAGATAAGGCAACCGTTCAGAACACTCTGGGCATCGAGAACCCGAAGGTTCTGAATGCCACTGAGAATGATACCGTCTTCACTTATTTCATCGACCACGGTGAACTGGCTCAGATCTTCGTGGGTCCCAGCGTGGTGAGCGAGGAGCGCTTCATCAACGCCCTCAAGGTGGCTCATGACAATCATCTCTACGGCAAGTGGGTCTGGTTCATGGAAGCTTGCCACGGCGGATCGATGTTCGCGAACCTACCTTCGGACTGGAACATTTTCGCGATGACCTCCGCTGACAAGGATCACATCGCGAAGATGAGCGAGTGTCCTCCCGACGACATGATCGCGAAAAAGCACCTGAAGACCTGCATGGGCGGGCTGTGGGACAACGTGTGGATGGACTACTGGGCGGCGCACCCGTCGTGCACGATCGGCGAGATCGTGGACGCGACGATGAAGGAAGTGGGCGAAGTGTCCGACCAGAACGTGTCGCAGTTCGGAGCCCTGGGCCTCCGCGACCTCCCTCTCTCCGAGTTCGTGGGCGAAATGCCTCCGAGCCGGTCCTCATCTATTGAATCATCCATTGAATCATCCTCTCATTCATCCAAGCGATCGCACGGAACCCTCGTCGATCGCCACGAGGTTCCTCTCCATCTCGCCAAGTGGGCCGCTGTCCGCGCTGACGACGATCGTGCCGAGGCGCTCGCGGAGTTCCAGCGCCTCCGCGTCGTCGCCGCGCGCCGCGAAGTCGAAGCCATGCGGCTCGGCGTCGCTCTCCTCGGAGAGAAGGCCGCGCTGCGCGCCTGGGAGAACGGAGCCGAGGCGTACAACGTGGACTGCGTGCGGACGCTCGGATTGGGACTGGAGGAGCACTGCGGAAGCACCAGGGACGCCATGGGAACGCTGCAGCCCGGAGTGACCAATCTGCTGAAGAGTGTGTGCCTGCCCGGTGTGCGTGCGCCGGAGGTGGACTGGGACGAGGTTTGCATGTAGAGGGAAAGTGAAAAGGCTTTCAACTTGATGTTGTTTGTTTGGCTGTTTGTTTGAGGAATTATTTATATTTATATATAAATAGGATTTGGAGGTATGAGACGGCAGGGACAGGGCCAGTGCACCGGACCGATGAGAAGGAAGCAGACAAATAGGACACTTCACACTTGAATTCAAACACATCCCTTCCACTTTGTTTTTGGACTGCAGAGAACTTAACGTCTATTGGTTCGAAAAATCATGCAGGTCGAGTAGACACACACTGGAGTGTTGATTCTAGGAATGTACCCAAGAATCCTTCGAGTGAGCAGCCGAATTTGAAAACGGAGCAAGCGATGGAAGAAGAAGCGAAAGATGCTGGCAAAAAGGAATCAACATACAAGAGACCCAAATACTACAGTTTGGGATGCTTTGATCGATTTGACTGTGTAGTTAGGGAGGAACCCTACTTTCCACTCCACAAGTGTGGAGAAATCATATCTTGCACTTATTGTGGTGCTGTGAGATTGGAGGCGAGCAATGACTGGTAGAATATCACAGACACAATCCAATTCCGATGCAACGAGTGTCCGAACATTCTCTGTAAGAAGTGTATCATGTCGCGCCAAGAAAAGAACGGACATTTGGCATCGCACGGATATCACGTCAGCGAATGCTTGGAGTAGCTTCCACTCCTTCTCCACTCCTTTCCAGAAGCATGCCCTTATACGCCCTGGACTGGTCTGCGAAAGACGAGCTCCGCTTAATGGAGGCCATGGACGAGTTCCGATTCTGCAATTGGGAGTACCTCATCATGATCATCAAGTAATCCTCTCAGAAACATCTCCAACTACGTCGACAAACCCGAACGCGCCTGCGTCGAACACATCCACGCGCTGCGCGCGGCGAACCCGCAGAGCGCCATCCGCGAAATGTTCGGGTTTTGCTTCATCGAGGGCGGGGGTTTCATGACGCTGGGCGGCATGGACGCCGCCGCGCCGCTTCGCCCGCTCTGCTGGACGCATTTCTCCTCCATGGAGCGGTACTTCCGCGTGTTCACCGCGGGGATTTTCATCGGCTCCCAGAGGGCGTTTCGCGATCTCGGAAAGTGGAATTCGTAGAAACGGGGAAGGCGTTTCATGCAGGATGGGCGGCATCATGATCGACAGCGGTTCCACGTTTTCCTATCTGATTTCCAGCGAGTATCGGGTTTTTGTGCAGGCGTTTCACTCCGCGCTGGGCGAAGCGCTCCGCCGCGCAAACCGCACTTTCCCCGCGGTGAAGCGTCTACGCGAGTAGAATCGTGAAAACGTGGAAATGTAGGCCGGTGCTGCTGGACGTGGAGCAGATGGACGGAGTGGAAATGCTGTCGCCTGAGGAAAAGCGGCTGTGTAGCGTAGGGAAGAGAGAGGAGGAGAATGGCGATTAGCTGCTGCATTTGGTGCCGAGGCATTATATGGCGATTAAGAGCACGATCATTCAGGAGTGCTGCAAGTGAGAGAAAGGGAGGAGAGTGAGGCGTAGGAACGGAATGGGGAGCAGAGAGGGAGCGAAGATTACGATGGACGTGGAGAGAAGGCAGAAGGAGTTCGATTTCTTTGTGAGCTGCGGGTGGATCACTTCGGCGGCGCAATTGAATGAATGAATGATTGTGTGGAGGAGATTGGCTTGTTTGTTAAGAGAAAATGAGGAATGGAATGGAATGGAATGAGTGTGCTGTGATGAAGGGAATAATGAATGGATAGGATGGATAGCGGAATGATAGAATGCATTGAGTAAAAGCGATTAATAAGATGAGTTAGATTCAATTGGATTGATATAGTATATCGTTTATAGAAATGGTGATTAGATGCAAGATAAGTTGGTGTTTTTTAGTGTATATAATAATATGAGAATCAGTTTGAATGAGACCATGAGATGATAGAGATAATAGACAAAGTTTCAGAACGTTTTAGATGTTGTTTGACTCATTAAAACTAAGAGTCAAATAATACTTGTATAGTTTATTTAAAAGTTATTACACGTTATGTGCACATCAATCAAATGATCTTCGATGTTTTATTGTGATTATGATTATGATTATGGCTCCAATTGGTATAGACAACAAATGGATCAATTATCTTCATATCACACAATTTAAGAATGATTAGTAGTGTATAAAGCTGAGTGGTAATCACAAGTACAATAATAGGATTTCCGCTCAATTCATATATTATTTATTATGATAATATATAGCATAACGGCAAGTTATCAAAGCAAACAGAATATGTATTTACCTAAAATTAACAAATTGCCATATTGAAACAAACAAGCTAATTATTAAGGATTGGTATAAACCAAAATAACAGTTTAAATTCATTGAATTTATCATGAAGTGTACTTAATATCGGATATTCATACCACTTTTTAGATATCGTTCGTTTTAGCTTGCGAGATATATCTACAATAGAATTAAATCATTCAAAAACAAACTCGAAATAGATTTGGTCCGAATATTTTTGAAAGCATCAGGCCCATATATGTCATTAGGCAGATAAATATCCTCAAGATTTGGAATATCTAAATACAATCAATAGTCACATTTGAAACTACTTTCTAATGTCAATGCATGAGGACCGGAGAAACTTCCCAATTTCGAATCGAGGGTAGTTAGATTTGGAAGATCTATATTCATTCATTTCAACCCATTTCGCTAGTACTTCGCATTATCAAAGAACATGAATTATCATATCTTCCACAAAGTGCATACCAACCGAGTTGAATGGATTGTAATGATGGAAGATCTATATCAATCATTTCATTCAAACTCATTCAATACTGTCGATTATTGTTGTTAAGGATTGTTCAAATGAACGATCACCTAATGTAATGGATTGTAGATTAGGAAGATCTAGTCATTCATACATTCAATATCATTTTCAATACCCTTAATCACAAATGAACTCTTTTGAAAATTGAATGATTCCCTTCCAATCGTACCAATTTGAATGGATTGTAATTGTGGTAGATTCTTCAATTCAAAGTCTCCATTGAAATCACTAAAGCAATATTCACCGATTTCGATGGATTTCAATGATTTGCAATTCAATATGTAAAATGACTTTGACTTGAAATAATCATCTGCAATTTCAATTTCATCTTCATTGTCATCTTCAATTTCAATGTCATCTTCATTTTCAATTTCAAATGTATATTCATATTCATTCCCATTATTATTATCATCTTCATCCTCATCTTCATCTTCATCCTCATGCTCATTTTCATCCTCCGTGGGCCTCATAGTGCCAGACGATATCGAAGTACAGTATCCACCCCGAG